>NC_041363.1:16935962-17235962 GCF_900634415.1 Cottoperca gobio
TATATATATAATATGTATAGTTATATGTATGTGTATATTATATAATATATGTGTGTATTATTGGATGTATGTGTATATATGTATGTGTATATATATATATGTGTGTGTTTATACCTATCTTTATATATATATTATATATACACATATATATATATATAGTATAATAATATATATAATATATATATATATGTATAGATATAGAGAGGGGTTGTGTCGTATAGTAGTATATAGATATAGATAGTATATATATATATATATATATATACACATATAGATATATACACATTACTATACCTATACAGTATCTGCTATAGTACAATGTATAGATACACATTACATATATATAGCAACACCTAGACCCGACCGAGAGTACCGATGAGATATATAATTAGATATATAGATACCGACGACGATAGACCCCGACGCACCGATATATATACAAACGTATATATATATATATATCCATATATATAATATATATATATATATATATTATATATATGATATTATATATATATATATATATATATATATATATTGTATATATATATGTTATAGATATATATATATAGTATGTATATATGTATTATATATATATATTGTATGATGTATATAGATGTATTATGTAGATATATAGTATATGTAAGGTATATATGTAGGTTAAGAGATATATATTGTGTATATATATAATATATATATATATATTATGTGTATATATTATGTAATATATATAGATATATATTACGATATATAGTATATACTATAATATAATAATATATATAATAAGATAGATATATACACATACATATATATAATATATATATATATATTATATATATATATAAGTATAAATATAATACACATACATATAATATATAATATATATATACTATATATATACTATATATATATATATATATATATATATATATATACACATACATATATATATATATATATATATATATACACATACATATATATATATAGTTTATCTTCACCCCCCTCAAATCACCACTTCCACCAAGTGCCAGGATCTACCCCTCTGTCTCACAAAACTTGTAAACAGCTATTCATCTAAAAATTATGCTAGTGGTAGAAGTTTCAAATTTTTTTTTAAAGGACTTAGTTAAAGCATTGGCCCATCTGTCTTATTTCAATTAGTCACATGTAAGTGTTAGTATGAAGAAGACTAAACAAAATCACAACAGTTATCAGTGGTAATCTGCATTAGAAGACCACCAGCCGCGACGCCATTTGGGTCCGTTCCCCACTTCCTACCCCTCTACCTTCAGCGCAGTTGCTCGGACAACACCCATCATTGTACTCGACCTTTAATTCTATCTTAACTACAAACATGATAAAGTGTTGTGACTGCATCTTGCACGGTTGTGATGCTAACACACACACACACACACACACACACACACACCTGGCAATATACTCAAAACGGCTTCTGTGGTCTCGGGTGGTAAAAAGCTCTTGTAAACAGCCGATAAATCTGCCAGGCTGATATATTGGGTGTTATTAGCTTATCTTGCATACATCTGTATTGGTGGAAACGGTGGCCATTAATAAGGACTTGTAGCACAGAAATACAAAATAAATGTTTTGGGGTTTAGAAATAGCGATGCGTATACATTGTTTGTCCACCAGAGAGCACTGACAATTTTATTTTTCGGAAGAAATGTCAAACCAAGCTTTCAAGCTGCACCAACAAATGACTGAGAAAGGACTTAGTAAAATTACGTCAACGAGTACTTGACCGCACTATTCATTTAGACGTTTGTCATTTTAACTGTTGAAAGTGACGGTCAGCGCAATGAGAAGCTGCAGAAACGGAATGTTTTGTACATTGCTCTTTGCTAGTGATAATTAAGCTTTGTAGTTTAGAACATCTGTGTATTTTGCCAACCTCGGTGTCTGTACTCATTTTACATTCGCACACTAATTTTAACTTGCACGTGGCAGAAAGCCGCAACCAACGTTTACTTATCGTCTTATAGTGAGTGAGCTGACGATAACATTACGTTAACTATGAGGAGTCAAAACTCTGCAACATCTGAAAACATGTTACTAATGTTAACCACTTATTTACTTACTTCTCTTCATCTCCTATGAGCGATATGACTGCAATGAGATCTGTCCATCGCATTTTGTCCTTTACAACATGCTGCGCCTCTCCCTATGACAAGTGCATCTTGTCCAGCATTTCCTCCAACTTCTAGCTAATGGGGCAGTTTCTAGCTTTTTGGGGGCCCTATTCAAAATCTTGTTTATTGACCAAATCCTACTCTACACACCTACATTTCTTTTGGGATTTAACTAGGATACATTCTTTACATTAACATTAAATCAAACTATTGTAAATAACAAACAAATAAAATTACTTTTTTATAATAAAAAAAACACAATGTTTTAAATATATGCACAAAAGTAAACATGATTTTATTTCAAGATGATTCTGGGATGAAGCTAAAATAGTTAGTTGAGAGCCCTGATAGCCTGGCTGTTGTAAAGAAGTGCAGTGCTGCAACACCAACAGGCTGAGATGGACAAAATACAGTTGAGTACAGTAAAGAATTGGATTTTGAGTACCAGTCACAATCATAGTTTATGTTCTGTATGCATAAAAGCAAAAGAGAATGCAGGGCATATGCTACCATTTATTTGTGAATGTGCTATTTCAATTTCACTTTGTTGCATTCATGCCGGTGCATGATGATCATTATCATTGGTGCCCCCAAAGGCACTACTGTCTGCTACTGTATGCGTGTTAACATAGTTGCTTGATGCGTGTTTACATACTTGCGTGATGTGTGTTTGCATCGCGGTGTATCTGATTATTTTAAAAAGCAAAATGAGATGAACATCGACATCCAAGGTCATTAATTTATTACCTCGCTGTTCCAAAAAAAAAAGGGTGCGATCAAATCACTTGCTGGTAAAACTAATGGAGAAAGTTGGTAGCACCAGTGTAGTGATGTGTGGTTCGATCATGTTCTGGGCATGAGCATGATCTAGTGAGCTTACTAGAAAATAGTGCACGTTCAGGGAGGCGGGTCATAAAGTTGAACAGCGTTCCAAGTAAGTTATTAATACATTTACAGAAACATTGTGTGTAAAAGTCCACCTTCTCTTCTTCTCGCTCTGTCTTTGTGTCCTTCTCACTCACACACTCATACACACCCCTTGAAATTGAAAAGTTAGTCTGGAGCCCTGGAATGCAAGAAATATCTTTTTGAAAAAAAGAAAAAACATGATGCTCATTTCATCCATAACTGATGTTGCTGTTCTTATTATAGAGTTGGTTACATTAGTGTAGCATTCTTCTCACCGTCATCAACAATATGGGTGTATGTAGACCCTTCAGCACTCATGAGCTCAGTGCATTTCAGAGGAGCAAAATCTGTAGTGCGTCAAGTACTCGCTGACGTCAATTCACTTCCACGCTGTGGCCTTTGTGTACCTTAGTCCTTTGTGGTGCTTTGTTTGTGCATTGTTTCTGACACTTCACTTTGTAGTGCCTGCAGTACCATCACATCTGCATGATGTGGAGAGGCTTGTGTAGTGTTTATCTGTTTCAGTATCCCTGCTGGAGTCTGCTTTTTAATAGTGCATGAGTGGCTTCAGCTGCATTCTCTACTAAATTAACACTCTAGTGGTGTTTTTGTAATTTCTCTCATTCTACCTTGCTGTTTGCATTTTCAATTTCACCGTCCTCTTCTAACACCACTCTTTTTTTTATTTATCAATTTGTCGTCTCTTCTTTCTCCATCTCACTAAGTTTCTGTGAAAGTCCTCTCAACCTCTCATTTTAACACTAAACTGGCCACTATGCTTGGGAGCTGGAGTGCATTTACTGGGATGTTTGCGCACTGATGCAATGTTTGACTTGATCTCGGAGAGCTGGCCTGCTATTAGAATGGTTTATTTAATTTTTCTGCTGGGGGAAGCACAATTGCTATTTTTATATGATTAAAAATGATTCCCATGGGTTGGCTTTTCATTTGTACGGTGTTGTTTTTTGCTATGTTCTTTTTCTCGCTACGATTAAACTTTTTGATAGTTAAGAAACCTTTTATAATGTCAACTTTTTCTTCATTTTTGTCACGTTTAATAGCCGTTCATTATAGAGTCACATGTTGGGTTTCCTCACAAATTCAGATAATTCTTTTAGGCTTTGTATAAATGTAGAGGTGCACTGATGCGTGCATGGCGCGGTTTCTCTTTAGTTCTCCACTCTCCTTTCTTCCGCTCTGTAGTTGTGTGTGCGTCAGGTGCGAAGCCCCGCCCTTCGCAAAACGGAGCGAAGGAGAGGATGTGAATGCGCAAAGTAGACAGTACAAACTGAAACGTGCACACAAATTAGATCAATAGCATAAGCGTTTAGTTTATTTAATAAAAGAGCACCTGTCAATGTGAAAAGTCAGTTGTTAAAAAAAATAGAGAAAGCAAAAACACCTTGAATTTCAGGCAGGGCGCGGGGCTCCGTCGACGGGGCGCAGCGCCCCTCCAAGACAATGGTAGGGGAAACACTGCTATATCTATAGAGTGTGCAGTGTACTAGACCAGGGGTTCTCAAAGTGGGGGTCACAAGATGATTTTCAGAATCCTCTCGATGTGATGTGAATCACATCACGGAGGTGATTACGACAGATTAAAGACAGTATCATTTGCAGGTGACAGGTCACTTTACAGCATTATAGTAGACATCACAGACGTCACACACACATGTCAGTGTGCAGATTTCTTCAGAACAGCTCAAATAAATACACTAGTCTTTAAGCCTTTAGGACATTATTTTTCAAAATGAAATGTTTTAATACCGACCAAAGACGAGGCAGAGAGGCCAGCAGAGAAGGCAGCAAAGGAGAGCGGAGAACCGCCGTCAGAAAGGCCATCAACTTCTGGCTCAAAAGGCATCATATGAGGTGGCATATTTAATTGCACAGGCAAAAAAGCCACACACAATCGGGGAAACCATAATAAAACCTGCTGTTATCGCTATGAGTCGGACAATGCATGGGGATAAACAGGCGCGGGAGCTAGAAGCAGTGCCGCTGTCTGACGGGACCATATCCTGCCGCATCACGGATATGGCCCAGGACACAAAGTGTCAGCTGATTCACAGAGTGAAGAAAGGGAAATATTCTTTGCAATTAGATGAATCCACAGATGTGTCAAACTCTGCCCAGCTGTTTGTTTTCGTCAGATACCGTTTTGAGGGAAAACTTAACGAGGACATGCTGTTTTGCACCTTGCTGGAGGTTAAGTGCACAGGCGAGGAAATGTTCACAAAACTTGACAACAAACTAAAAGAAGAGGGACTGTCTTGGGATGAGTGCATCTGTGTGTGTACATACGGTGCTGCAGCAATGCTGGGGGAAAAAAAAGGTCTAAAAGCGAGAGTCTAACAAGTGGCGCCCCACCTAAACTTTACGCACTGTAATATCCACAGAGAAGCTCTTGCGAGTAAAGCGCTCGACCCAGAGCTTAAAAGTGTTCTTGAGACTGCGAAAAAAATGGTCAACTACATAAAATCACGTCTACTCAACACCAGGCTGTTCGCCACTCTCTGCAACGATCTGGGATCGGAGCATCAGGGCCTGCTGTACCACACAGAAGTCAGGTGACTTACCCGGGGGAGTGTTCTCAGCCGCCTGTATGAACTGCGGGACAAGGTGCGCTTATTTATGATGGAGCATGGGTCCCAGCTTTCTGTGGTCGCGGACCACCTGACTGACCCTGGTTAACAAGGCTAGCATATTTGTCTTGCATATTTGACAGACTGAACGGACTTAACATGTCATTACAAGGTGAAAACACAAGCATCATGTCGCTGAATGATAAAATCCACGCATTCAAGAGGAAAGTTGATCGCTGGACTGCGCGAGTTGAAATGGACATAGTGCCCACCCATCTCATTTGGTGAGATTAACGCTGACACATCCCAAAATGTAAATGTGCACCGCAACAATGTTCATTCAGTGCTACAGTTTATGGCTATTACTTTGACTGAGATATTCTTCTACTAACATGGAAATGAAAGTATTGTGTCAAAATTAAGTTTGCACAGCAACAATGTTCACTCATAAGTTACATGGAGATTTCTATGACTGACGTATTCTGCTTTTGTCTTAAAGTAAATTGTTATATGTAAAATCATATCATGGTGGTCAGGCTGTTCTGTTTTGTGGTGTCGTTATGCTCATGTTTGGATACGCCTATTAGTGCGTGCGTCCTGTGCGCACGTTTTCTTATGTTTCAGTCACCTCTGGGGATAGTGGGGGTCGCCAGTCTCTGGCGCCGTTATTTTAGGGGTCACGGGCTGAAAAGTTTGGGAACCCCTGTATTAGACGACCACTCTACCTCCTGATATACAGGCGAGGATTCACGTGGTGGTGGTTTGATCCCCAGCCCCGGCAGTCAGCATGTCGACTGCTTGGGCAAGATATTGGTGCGTGCATGGTTATTCCTACTGACAAGCTGATGTGCGGTATGGAAGCCACTGACTCTGTGTGAATGTTGATGTGTTGTAAAGCGCTTTGAGTGAACGCAAAGATTGGAAAAAGCGCTATATAAATGAAGTCCATTTACATGTATGTATGTATGTATGTATGTATGTATGTATGTATGTATGTATGTATGTATGTATGTATGTATGTATGTATGTATGTAGGTGTGTGTGCACATGTATACGTGTAGGTGTGTGTGCACATGTATACGTGTAGGTGTGTGTGCACATGTATACGTGTAGGTGTGTGTGCACGTGTGTGTGGCAGAGTTTGCAAGCATGAGACAGAGTCAGAAGGGAGGGCTGAGAGAACAGCTGAGGCAAGAGAGGAGGGGGTGAAGGTTATGGCAGACAGGTACAGTATTAGGGGGTTTGTTAGATTCGGAGAGGTGGAGAGAGTAGTGATATGAAAAAGTGATCAGAGATGTACAACAGGATTACAGAGTGATTAGAGGTAGAGCAGTTTCTGGTAAATATGAAGTTGAGGTGGTTGCCAGCTTTGTGAGTAGGTGGGGACGGACACAGTGAGAGAGCAATGGAGGATAGGAGAGATAGTAAGTCTGTTGAGTTCTCTGACTGGATGTTGAAGTCACATCTTTAGAGGGCCATTTTCAGGAATGTTAGATGGAATAACATCCTCCAAATTCCACCAAAGGACTCTGAGGACGTTAGAGGACGGTGTGGGTAGAAGTGTAACCATACACACCGGCTGAGTTACAATGATGCAGTGAAAGACGAATGAGTGAAGTCTGGCAATAGAGGGATCGGTATTAATGACAATGGGCTGATCTGGTATGGAATACCATCAATTGAACCTTTTCAGGATGTCTCTGCTCACCTTTATGGGCATGTTAAAGAGAGCCGATATAGGATTTTGGAGTAGAGCTACCACTGCTTGGCCTCAGCCAGTAAAGGAAGTTTGGGCATTGGGTCAGGATGCTTCTTGGATGGATCCCTGTAGAGTTATTGTGGCTAGGTCCAACTGGAAGAAAACCTCAGGATCCCTAAAGAATAGCCGGTGGAGGAGGTTGGGCAGAAGGACCTGCTGCCACCATGACCAGGACCTGTATGAGAAGGAAATGAATGGGTAGATGGATGGATTGGAAGTCAATTTATTCCAGAGCCAGGGCTGGCAGGTTAAGTTTGCTTAACAAAAAAAGAAGAAGAAAAAAACATGACCAAGATCAGGCGTTTGCTTGTCTTTGTGCTCTTGTGTCCCATCATTATGCTTTCTAGCAATTATTTCCAGAAGCTCTGCCTCCTGTTTACATCAACATAGAAGGACAGTGTTATTAGAGCAAATTCAAAACCAGACTGCTGACAAATTAAAGGAAAAGTCTGCTGAATGAGCCAACAAATGCAAACACTGCACTAAATAGTTTGATTGTGAAATTGATGAGAATCGTGTGCTATGGCTTTCACATTCATAGCGTTGCATAGTCAAGTAATTTGAATCAATATAAGTCACAACACCAAGTAAAGCATGAGGAATGCCATGGGGTCTTCAAGGAGATCACAGACAGATATTCAAACTATGTATGTAGGACCATTGTAGTAATTGCTGCAGGTGTATTATATTTCATTATATTACAAGAAGTTCCTTGTTGTATTGAGCTCCCCCATGTAGATCTGTCATCGAGATTTATTCCTTACAGTCTAATTCTGCTGTTGAAGTAGCACTGGAGTACTGTCACAGAATGAGTCTCCTGCCACACATTTAGAGCAGGTATAATATTCCTTTTACAAGCGATATGAGCTTGTGCTGATTCATGGGGTAGTAAAACATCTGAATCAAATAAAGTCAGGGACATTGTCCTGAATCATAAAGCATTTCCGAATCCTATTAAATTACGGAAATAGTTTTCATCACATTAACACCAACGTTCATAAGAAATTTAATCATCAATTTACAAATCATTACCTGCCTAGAAGCTCACAGGTGGCGCGTCATTTGAGTTGACACAAATTACTTATAAATTTGCCTTTTCCAGCCTCTAAAAAATATTTCTATTCCAAACATTAGTGGCATTGCAAGCCAAAAAGTTGAAAAGCAGTAATAATAAAACGTAGTGTATACTCTTGGCGTCATGCTGAGTACGTCATTGTCACAAACACTGATCCATGTTATTTCATGGAAATTGGGCTTTTGTTAAAATTAGACTTCATTAGTATCCTAGCAACAGTCCAGGTGTCAAACTGATAGAATGAAAGACAGTTTTCTCTCTATACAAGCCATTGTTATTATACACGCATTAAAACATTATTAAATATACAGTGTCACGCACACACACACTTCTGCCAAACTCTCTCGACCCTCCCTAACCGTGACGTAATAGGCAAGACTCCGAGGTCTATTATGATTTGAGTGTGTAGTTATACATAAACCATTACTAATTGTAGTAAAACACCAAGTCAACCTTCATACCATCCTTATGAAGTAGTGAAGACCTGCCAAGATGTTCTCACATTACAGAAATGTCCTCACTGTTTTAAACTGAAATTGGTCCTCACAAAGATAGCAGTGTGAACACACCTACACACGGAACTTAAGTTACATCCCTCAAAGGAAGAAAGAAAGAACTTGAGCAGCACAGCAAGGTTGTCGACAGGATTTTGATGTTAGCCCTCATACATTGAGTGTGCTGAAGAGGCAAAAAAGCAGTGTGCGTGCTGTAGAAAACCCCCCAGTAAGATATAGTTTTTCAAATTACTTGCTGTTGTCTTTTCTTTCTCACTCTCTTTTCCTCTTGTTCTGCGGTGATTGAATTGGCTGAGAAATGTAATATCAGAAGTTTTAGTTAATTTGATTCTTTTGAGACAGAGGCTGCAGGCTAAAACTACTTTCTTTCAAATAGTGAATTGATGATTGTTTCTGGCGTTTTTCATCCCAGTAATTTGAATGTCTAATAGAGCAGGCATGGTGCAGTATGAGCATCCCAAGGTAGCATCTAATGGTATTGTTTGTGTTACATCCTTTTGCAAGTGTTTTTCTGCATTTAGCAGCTATTATCAAGTCTTTTGAAGGCAACGTATTCATAATATGCACAGGGTATCATCTCTATTGCTTAATTAGATTTCTGTAAAATTTATATTAAAGGTACTATTAAATATGCATGAGCAATTCTCAGGTGTAGGAGTAGTTTAATTTAACTATAATTTCAGGAGAATTCCTACTTGATCTGCAGAGAAACGCGTGTGAAAGAGGAAGGTTTCTAAAAAAAAATGTATAGATGCGGTGAGAAGTAAAACGGAAGTCTTTCTCAGATTAACGTGCAGAGGAGAGAAGCTGACTCGGCACAGATTTAGTGAAGAGAAGAAAGCTGTGAGGAGAGAATAACCAGGACGGACAATGAGAAAGGGGGGTAAATCAGACCTCGACAGTACTGGGAAATTGCACAGCCTCAGAGAGCAGGGATGGAGGGATGTTGATTGATATGACTAGTCTGACTAGTCTGTTGTTTATCACTGAAGTTAAGATGGTGTTAAGTAGCCTTATGCTGTGGTGAGAGAGAAGTATGAGACAGGCAGAGGAGGGATGGGGAGTGTGGATGAGAGCAAAAATAATTATGGTGAGGTGGAGGTTGGCAGCTAAGGGGTTTAAAGTGACAGGAACATACTTTAGAGAATATTGACAATATGAAGTCGTAAAGCGGAGATACAGTTAGAGGAAGATTACTGGTCACAAAGAAAGAAAATCTGAGTTATTTTTATAGTATATTTTGGGTTGTAGAAATGTTTTAAGCCACTGATTAAATCCCTCAATAATTATGACTCACTAATTCTTGCCCAGTATATCTACTATATTCTTTCAGGTATAGCAGCCATGCGTTAGTTGTCACTGCCACACTGATCCTTATCCACATTATGTTTTTATTTTTCATATTTTGCACCAATCATTTTGTCTCTACTTTGCTGTAACCAGGGGCTATATATTTGTATCCCTTGGTGTATAGTGGACGAGGGGTGCCTCTGGAGATTTGTTATTTAATGTACTGCACTTCCTTGTGTGATTTAAAATAAAGACGATGTGAGAAATGGGCCTATATTTTTGCAGGCATGTTTGTCTAGCCCTAAACCCCCCCCCGTTGCACGGAGCTCTCACAGCAAATATAGTTATATGCGATTTAATTAATCACAAAGCTTGACAGCCCTAGTTGAAAGCCTATTATCCCAAGTTTAAATTGCACTCTAAAAAACCTTCAACTGTGTCTTTGCAAAATGTTCATCTCCATAAGCATAGGTAGACTAACAGATCGGTAAACTAAGTAACATCTTCCCTTCACTAGAAAATTGTCTATATTCCTTATGTTCACACAGTCATGAATGCATTATAGAAAGAGAGACCCCTACACACACCATCCTGGAAAGTCATAGTAACATTTTAAACAGGGATGAGCTACAGTAAAAACAACTAAGAGCATTCCCTGTGTCGGAGTGGCTAATATTTACACGGTCAGCAGGCTGCTCACTACGCAGTGCATGCCCTATACAAAGCCTAACAGACGGGTGTGTTGCATCATAAAACTGCCGGAGGAATCCTCCTATTGCCGAGCCAGGTTTACACTTATATGGTTCCAGTACTGTTTGTTGGTAAGAATTTTAGACAATGATGGAGTGCAAGTGATCGACAGTGTGCAGGAATGTTTGGTTCTTTCATTGTCAATAGTTACTATTATTGCACAAATCCAAGAAGTAAATGAAGCCAAACAATTTCTACAGTAGGTATCTATGTATATATCTATGCAAAACTGGGAATTGGCAAAGTGACGTGCGGTTTTAGGGTGTGTCAGTCAGTAACTACAGATAAATCTTGTCCCCGCAAATGACTGTCAGAAATGTAATGGAATTGGTCCTGTGATACATTTCCAACCCTCTGAGAGGCTTTAGCCTTGTGATGGTAGAGATAACATCTCACTCGGTCTCCACAGAATACCAATGTTATGCATACCCTTGTCTCTGACTGCAGGACTTCTACACGGATTTAACTGAGCCAAAAAACTTTCTAAAAACTTTCTGTTTCTGCTTGAGAGTTAGGCAAGTAATATGTTGCAGTGTGAGAGCGAGGAACCTGAAAGGAAAGACAAATAATTATTTGAAAATACCAAATGTTTTCCTCTTTACAAGTGTTCTAATGAAACAGGTTTATCCTACTGATATGAGAGCTGGGAAATGAGCTCACTCCTGCCTCATTTACATTGACATGAAACAAAGGGATTGGAAAAGTAACAAGCCTTTTCATCACATTTCCAGTAATTTGTCCTGTTACAATGTGGTTTCCTTATCCACTGCGGTACATATTTAATCTTCTTTGGCCCCCCTGACAGCCCTAATTCAACAACTGACTGATCAGGATTTAAGGGTCACATTTAAACAAGTTATGTCATTTCCAACATACAGGTTTAACTGTCATAAAAGGACTATGCAATTTGGTGGGTGCATGTTAATATAAATGCTCACAGGTGAAGGCGTATTTGTGTGTGTGTGAGTTAAAATCAATAGGATTAAAAATGGAGAAGAACACCAACAGTGGGATGCCTCCTAATTTATCATGTCAGGATACACTTATACAGTTTTTGCATGCCTTGAAGGATCGTCTTGATAGAATGTACTGGTTCAGAGCATATTGTGGAAGCCAAACGTTAACCTTCCCGAGTGTGTTTCACCAAAGAAATAGCGAAGTAATCTACATCGAAATCAAGATATTAAAAGAACCCTGTTAAATATGTGATTTATAGCGCAGCTAATGAAATGACCGCTCACGGTTACTGGTTGTCATAATAACTCAACCCGCTTTCCAGCTTGTTTCTATTGACCGACCAAAAATAATGTTGTGGCTGCTTGTAAGACACGGATATACATCATTGTTCAACTTTGCAATTTGTGTTTTCAACATCATATTTGTTTAAGCTTTCTTACGCCTGAGTTACATAAAAAACAGACAAGGAATCACCTCTCAGTGGAGTTCAGTGTTTCCCCTAGGTTTACTGCTTTGGAGGGGCACTCACCGTGCGTGCGCGGGGAGATTGCGTGGGCGGCGCGATTTCTAATGAGTTCTCCCCTCTCCTTTCTTCTGCTCTGTAGGTGTGTGCGCACGTGTAGGCGTGTACGCACGTGTGTGTGTGTGTGTCAGCTGCGAAGCCCCGCCCTTCGTAAAACGGAGCGAAGCGGGGAATGTGAATGCGCAATGTAGACAGCACAAACTGAAACGTGCACATAAATTAGATCAATAGCATAAGCATTTAGTTTATTTAATAAAACTGTCAGTGTGAAAAGTGAGTTGTGAATAAAAAATATATTTATTATTTATTTTATTCGAGAGAAAAAAACAAAAAACACCTTGAATTTCAGGCAGGGCGCTGGGCTCCGTTGACAGGGCAATGCCAAGACAATGGTAGGGGAAACACCGGAGTTATCCTACAGGCTGCGCTTACTACAGCAGGCTCGCATGTACATTTTCTTGTCCTTGTATGTGCTAAATGCAGGGTAAGTTTATTTTTGAAGAAATGTAAGTATTTAAATAAAAACATTTAAAGTAAAAAAAATTTTTAAGTATTTAAACTAACACTTTTAGTTGCGCCAGAGATGGCCCATCTCCGGATTTTATCGCTTGATAATAAAAGCTTTGAAATAGCAAAAATAATGGGGGGCTTTTATTGTGAAGAATTTCAAGTAATGACATGTATTTACCACCGAATTGGTGGAGCTCTTTGTTAGAGGTTATTCTAGTCTACTATTCCCGCCACCAATATATTGGCAGAAACATAGTCAGTGTTAAATCTGAAGTTTGATTGATCATTTCCCTGTTAATGGCGGTTGTTATGTGCGCAAGTTAAGGGGCGTTCAAGGAGCTGTAGAAAGCTTGAAATTTCCAGCCATAACAAACATGTGATTGTAGACTGATGAAATAATTATCCCAAATCTTTGGAACACAACTTGCTCTTATTTTCTTGAAGGTTATATTTGTACAATTTCATTATTAAAATACTTCGTAATAAGACATAGTTTGTAAAACTACTTTTTGTAACTACACCACACGGATGAACCCAGTACTGGGTTTGTCGGGTTCAAAACAAAATATCTAAGGACTCCATCCTGTTTAAAAGAGTGTTTTGTACGTAGACCACTGCTATACAGAGACATGCACTTTGGCACTACACAGCATTTAACAACATTTAAGAATGGTATGTCTTCTGTATTTAAGTTTTACATTTTGAAATCCCCTGGTGTAGAAACTGGCTTTTATTTGTGTCAGCAGCATTACCCTGGCACGTATAGGGGATCTATTATGCTACAGTTAGTGTGTGTATTTATGTATGAGTTTGCATCAGAGCAATCAGGTGACATACTCTAACTCTGCCAGCTTAGGCCTGTGTGTTGTCTTCAGCATCCGCTGTGTACTCCCATTCCCGAGGCTGTGCACGGCTCTGCATATCGTAACCTCTTTGACAGTGCCAGTCTCTGTGTGGCTCTGTGCTAATGGTTTCCTTTGAATCATAAATTAGACTTGAAAGGAGGGAGAGAATGAGCACATGATTAAGGACTGAGGGATACAGAGTGAGCTTGATAGATTTTTCTATCATTAAAACAGATTGTCTTGCTACAGAGCCTCTATCAGGGTAGGATAATTAATTATATTGATTTCATTTGTCAGTCAAGTATTTTATCAGAGTGTAGCCTTCATTGAGTGTGCATGTGTGTGCCTGCTGTAGAGAATTAGCCAGGTCACACAAGGGCCTGTCAGAGGACTTTGTCTGTAATTAAAGACTGTCTGGCGGCAGCATGTTTCCCATTAGGCCACCAGTATCACATCCCAGCCATGTGACTCTTGGAAGTCTGGCACTGTTGCTCTGTTTAATAAAGTTTAACAAACACTTAAGAAAATTGTCCACATCACTGTTTGGATATGTCTGTAGCAGTCGCACTCTACACTCCAGCAGCAGCAGCGATTAACTACATAGAATAGGTTAGAAGAGTTTAATATTCAAGTTAATGTGTACAATGTGTTAATATTATGTTAATGTGTGGTATATTGTATGTGTTTTGAGCAGGGGTGCGCTAGACTTTCTCATTTGGGTTGTGAAATGTCCGTCATGATCTATTATTACCAGTCATTTACATTTTTTTGTTTTTTATGATATTAACACATTTACTTTTTTTAAAAGTATAATTTATATACAAAATAAGTTTAAAGATTATACAAGTGAAGAAGGAGAAAAGATGAACAGTGACGTTACTTTTCATGTCAAGACAAATTAAGCGGATGAATGATTCCCCGCAGTGATGGCGGAGGCCACTAAAAACACTGGCCATTGTGCCTAAACAGGCAACTAGGAACAATGCAATGACATTTTTTTTTGTTTTTGCGCCTTTGCCTTAACCAAAGCCGTGGCCATTTACATTTTGTTCTGACTGCTGAACAAGCGGCGCTCTGCTAGAAATGGCAATGTCACTTTAGCCAGTCGTGGAACATTTCTCCCAGGGAAGTGATCGGAAGGCTCTCTGAACGGATCCTGCTGTATGCTTTCCTTCGGCAGCAGCGGAGAGGAGAGATGTGCTCCAAAGCCTCCAGATAGTAGCTTTTCAACACAAAACGATGAATTACTTAAAGTTACGGTAGATCGCTGTGTTCTAAAAATGGCCGAGGGCCTTCACATTTTTCCGTCATAATAAAAATAAATGTACAAAAAGACAGAAAATATTTGGGTAATGTGACTTTTGATTTTAAGTTTTAATTCATAACATTTCTGGAGTAACGCTTGCACTGCATAGATACAGGATGCAGCTGTGCTATTGATTGAGGAGCACGAATGCTGTTCAGAAAATACAATTTATTTTCAGATGATACTGTTTCTTATGCTCAAACCTTCACCAACCACGTCTATCTCACATGCTCCTTTGCAGTTTGCAGTTTCCCTCTCCCCAGACCCCACTTTGTCTCTTGTCACCATTTTCTGTAATGTTACTGAGGTGGCTTGAATGGCTGTTTATGAAAGGCTGTAATGACATGAATACTATGCACAGTACTGTGACATGGTCGGGTGTGTTTTGAAGGTTGCAGGCAGACCGGGGATGTGGTTCCCAGCACTGGCTTGTGTACATGTATTGAGGCAGGTTAATTGCCTCAGGACATTCCCACACACTGACACTGCATGTCATGGGTGAGAAATGTTGATGTCCGATGACAGGAGCAGAGGGATTCTGCTCATTGGTGCTTCTGGCTCAGGTTGAATGGCTCTGGACAGGTTAAAGCACTCAATGACACATGGTGAGAGTGAGATATATATAGAGTGTGAGAGAGAGAGAGTGTGAGAGAGAGAGTGTGAGAGAGAGAGTGTGAGAGAGAGAGTGTGAGAGAGAGAGAGAGATATATATATATATATATATATATATATATATATATATATATATGCTGTGAATAAAACTGTGTTTGTCTCTGTCCCGGAAAGCCCCTTTTAAAAGACATTTGGTGGCTCGTGGGTCATTTTCCTAATTGCCACATGTAAGTTTGGCCTCTTGCCACAGGGTTAACAACATTTCAGTGGGGCTGCATGGTTAACTGTGTGTGTGCATCCTCTTTTGCATTTTAAGTAGATTTCTCTTCAAATACCAACACTCTCTATATAATTATTTCCTGGAGTAATAACGGACAACAAGGTTAGACTGAAACCAAATACTAAAGTGATGTATTCGAAAATAATATAAAATTGGCACAGTAAAAGGCATGCTAGATTTTAGTATGTTATATTTATTACCATGATTTATTCTTTAAAAACTTCATGCAAACACATCCTATACATGTGAATAAATCCTATTTGTGGTAGAGACTTCTTTATATGGTGTATATTTCTCTATATTGTGTTGTGTATGTTTCTACAGAGAGAGTACACAGGTTCCCTTTGTTGAAGCTAAAGAAATTTGAACAAGAACTTCATCCTCAATTAATTTGATAATAGATTGATTGTTTTTTCCAAGGAAAAACATTAAACATTCTCTGCTTCCAGCTTCTCAGTGTGAGGATTTGCTGCTTTTCTCTGTTTTAAAACATTTTAAATTGATCTTGCCTTTAAGAAATTGTGATGGACATTTTTCACTATTTTCTGACATTTTAGGTTTTCGGAGATGATTGCAGTTATATTGTTTCGGACGTCTGATGTTTGCCATTTAAAGTGAGTCACTCGACAAAGCTCTCTGCTTTCTTGGTTCTGCTCTCCCATCTGTCATAAATATATTAACCAATATCTTTTTTGTTTTTTTGTGGTCGATTTATGATAACGATTGTAAGTAATCAAGAAAACCGATCACAGATATTTGGAACCAATTGCTGTAAAATATTCCACTTTAAGTGCTCTTTTATTAAACACTGTAGACCCATATTGAGTTTAAGTATTGCTACATTTCCCAGAAACACTAACTGCCAGTAAAGACACATTCTGTTTGTCCCGTTTAATCTGGTTATTTCAATTGACTGACCAGTACATCCTTTAAGGGAGATGCTGGAGCCAGACCACACTAACGTCCTTCGATCTCTTTTTAAACACACACACAGAGATCCCCATAAACACATACAGTACATATTATTATATAAAGCACAGGGCCTGCGCTCAGATGTTATTGATATGTGTAATCACGGAGTACCCTACTCTAATGGAGGAAGAGTCAATGCCTCTCAGGAAGTCTGGCCTTTTGAAATGTCACAGTCCTTTCTGAGGGCTATCCTTTAAAAGAGAAGATTTCAGTCCTTCGTCTTCCACTTGTCATTTCGCTGCTTTTTCAGCCAATGTTCTCTCTTTTTGCACTCCAGGTTTCATTGTTCATCTTCTGTCTTTGAGTCCATATTGAAACTTTGAAGAATGTCACAATGTGCTTTTTCATTCTGTCACAGGTAATGGGAAGCAACACTGTGACAGTTAAAGGTGCAGTGTCATACCGTAGGTTATTCTGCCTTTTTTCAATGCATGTAAACAGACTATACAATTAAACACTCTCTATGATCCTTGAAATAGTTTAGTAGTCATTTTCTGTCTATTTATCAACTGATCTTTTTGTGTTATATCCTCTTCATAAGTTATTAGCTAGGGGGGGGGAAATCATCGTACTTAGGAGAATATACTTTTTGGTAGAGTCGTACCTATCTCATTTGGGATCCTTTTTTTCTTTGAGTTTGCAGCACATAGTTCTCCCATCCTGTGCCAATGGGACCTAGCAGATATGCGTCTCATACACTTGACCTTAACATAAAACCCCTAAACACTCAGACAGGGAGTGAAGTGCTTTGCCTCACCAAAGGTCACTCCCACAGATTTCTCCCACTCTGGTGCAGTGCTTGGCAGCAAGAAGGCTGCTGCTTTATGACCTCAGGCCAAATACATTCCTGGACAAATATAGCCTTGATCTGTCTTTACACTACAGTCCTAAGCTTGTGAAAGCGCCTTTACTGAAATGAGATTGATGGAAAATGTTTATAGATATGGGTTTTCATTTACAAGGCATCAACTTTGACCTGAACTTGTGTAGATATAGATAGTCTTCCATGAAGGCCAGTGTTTGTGTGGACGCGCTTGTGGTCATGAAAAAGGCTCTCGAGCTGCATTACAGTACGAAACATGCCAAACTGCATGAGCTGAAAGAACGAGTCGAGTGCGTTTTAATAAAGTTAACATTGTGTGTTTTTAGACTTTTTTATTTTTTATTTTGCTGAGCGATAAAGTGCTGCTTGAAAAACAAAAACAAGCGCCGTCCCCCTCAGCCACCACTGCTCGAAAGCATTAATGTTATTCCAAAGATGCACCATGAATAAAACTAATCTGAATTAATGTTAAAACACTAACACTCTGGTCGGGACTTGGACCAGCAGAAGACACCAGCTGCACTCTGGCTGCTCGTAGTAGCAGAGCTAACACCTGCGGAGCTAACACCTGCAGAGCTAACACCAGCATCACTGCTGCTGATTCAGGCTGTGTGTTAAAAAAAAAAAAAAAAAAACCCGCAGATATTTTCGCCTGAGTTTCTGAACGTTGGGATCGACGTCGCTCCATTTATAATTAATGTGTTGGATTTTTTACTTTTTCCCACTTTGTAGTTCTCTCCTCTCTCGTTTGTTCACGAAACGGAGAGGATGTGAATGCGCAAAAGCAATGCAGTAAACACTGAAATGTGCACATACATTAGATAAATAACATAAGCGTTTGGTTTATTTAATAAAAGAGCACAGTTGGAGCTATATATTTATATAAAATAAAACACGCCTCAGACTTGTTCCTTTTGTGCTCGTTTATCGAGAGTGCTAATTGTTTCACATTTCTGAGGCTCCTGTGTTTAACACTGGTTACAGTGTTTTTGGCGCTGGCCCAAAAAAGGTTGAGAACCACTGACTTAAGACACAATCTTTCTGTAACCTTAATTAAATGTGATAAAACATACCTTAACATAACCAATCATCATGCTTAAGTTTGAGCAGATATTGTATTGAAAGAACGGACATTGTTGGTTCAGCCTGTCAGTGATGTATAAACGTAATTACTAGGAGTCAGGGTTGTCTTACAATCTTCAAAAGTATAAAAACATGCTAATACTATGATATTAGTCTGCATGTAAACGTGCTCTTTGTTGCCTTTGTACCTCATGGGTCTAGGTGTTAACAACAAAAGGGAATTGGATATTGACACAGTGCCCTTCCGTGTGTCACAAATTAATTTATACTCCGGTATGTTGGTCTTTAAGATTCTGCTCTTTTTGATCTGTAACATTTCTAATCTATACGACCTCAAATGTGAGTGTCTTTGATTCAGTCAGTCAAACACACTACACTCGTCTTTCATTTCCCTTCATCCCCATCGCTTGCTTGTTTTGTTTCAGAGTCGTAGTGGTATGATGAGATGAGAACATGCAGTGTCGCTGTTTACAAAAATTACTGCCAACCTGACATTCAACTGTCCATCAGCTGCCTACTTGAATTCTTATTACCCCATTCCCTATTCCTGCCTGTCATTTTTCTCTCTCCATCTCCTAACATAACATGCCTTTTTTCCCATGGTGGCTCACTACTCCTCCTCTCCTCTTCTTTCATCAAATCACTCCCAATCTTCTACAGCTATCAGGCATGTCAGCTTTAACCATGCTTCCTCTTCTGCCTATTTCTTTCCCCTTGACGTCCTTTGCTCCTACCTTTCCTCAGATCTCGCAATGTATCAGTTTGTTTGAACTGGAAACAGCTCTTTCTCCTTTCCTCATGTTTCCTCCCACCACACTATAGCATTTATCTTCATCCCCCACTCGTCCCATCCTCCCTGTGTGCTTTTCTGTCTCTTCTTCTGCCTGTTTAATGTTGTTCCATCTTCTCTGTGTCCATGTTGTTTATCTTCCTCCTCTTCTCCCTCTTTGAAAAACTTGTCTTTCTTCCTTTTTGTTACTTGAGATTAATGTATCTGTCAGGATTTGTCAATAAGATTTTTTGGAAGTGTGTATATACTCTTAAAAACTAAGAATCTGTTTTAAGCAATAGAAATCTGGGTCTGCCTTTGGTCTATTCTCTTTTCACTACAGTGGCAGTTTTAAAGTGTCTTTCTCTAGATATTTGATGTCAGTGTGCTTGTGTTTCACGGTATACTGACACAAGAAAAGTATTGCAAAACCCTGCCTTTAGAAACGGTACAATACCCCATTTTATTAGTACCTATGCCTAAAGAATGACAGTGTTTTTATAAGAGCTGTATTTATGTATTGCGTCGATGTGTGGCAGCAGGGTTGTGGAAGCAGAGGCGCAGGCGGCACAAACAAGTTGTTTTTCTCGCACATGCAGGCAGTAAATACAAGTGCCCTTGCAGACTGTCCTTTGACCAAGCAGACTCACGGATCAAAATGTGGCACTAAAGTTCTGTCGCCGAGGGTTAGTCACGCCTATATTTAAGACGCGCCATAGTCTGAACGAAGAGTGCACATTTTTTATTCTCCTACATTGTCAACGGTACCGGTAGTGCCTTACAGCTACACTCTTTCAGGTCTTACCTTTCAAAATAAAAGCCCAACATATACACTGCATTACTCAACAATATAGTGTAGAGTATCGATCACACTTATCTCTGCAAGGATTTAACCTGTTATAAGCAGCAGTGTGACGTGTGAAGGTGGAGAGATGTGAACAAGTAAAGAACTGATCGTAGTGGTGGATTATAAAAATATATGAATACACTACAATAATTCACTCATGGATTTTATTCACTTACACGAGTGTAGGATGATCACTATCATTGGTGCCCCCTGCTGCAGCAGAGACACATGCCACTGTCTATTTCATCCTCGCCTCCAAAGTTTTCAGTTAATTTGACGAGTGAGCAAGGGTTGAGCAGTTGTAAGCATGTGGGGGAGGGTCGGACAGTGAGGATGCTTTTCCACTTGCGGCTACTGTTCTCTGGAGACTGCGCGTGTACTAAGTGGCACAGAACTTTAAACAATCCATTTAACTGACCATGTTAAAAAGGTTAAGCGGTCTAGAGCTGATTATTTAAAACTGCCACTGATAATAGTGCAGGCAGGGAGATACCGACTGAGCCGGTGTCATTGATTTAATACCATGCTGTACCAAATAAAGGGTGCAACCAAATCATGTGCACCAGTGCCACCGGTTAGTCTGGAGCCCTGCAAAATATGTCATGCTGTTGTTTTGTGTAAAGCTGGTTCGTCTCTGTGTGTTGCTTTAGAGCAGGGGTCACCAACCTTTTTGATACTGAGAGCTACTTCAAGGGTACTGAACAATACGAAGGGCTACTTGTTTGACACAAACTTCCTGAATAATATAGTTGCACGGTTCACCTTTTAATGATAATATTATCATTAATAATAATAATCATAATAAATATTCATATATGTGAAGAGACTGATCACATGTTAATGTTAATTATTCCTCACAATAATTATTAACAATGATTTATGGTAGGAAACACAGATATATTTAAACGTGCAACATTATTTATTTATGTTCTCAATCTATTTCAACATTTGTAAGTCAGAGTTATCACATCTCTGATATTTCTGTAAATATCTTTATTGACAGTTTTGTATGAATGAGCACATTTGTAGCATTTTGTTCAAAATCACAGCAGTTATATTTTAGTACAAAGATTCACTTAAGGAAATCATTAACTGTCACATCTTCAAATCATATCCTGTTTGTACAAACCACTAACTTTGTAACATCGAGAGAGGGAGATCACATCAGAACCTTTCTTCTCGTCTTAGAACAGTGTTTTCAATAACATCACTGCACCTTTCAAGACCTCTCCGTCCGGAAAGGCTTTCTTGTTCTATATTAAAAAATGTGCAGCTCTAAATGAAGCTTCTATTGCTTTTTGTGACTTGTTCACCGGCCTTGTGAAAAGAAATGCTGCTGCCCAAAGCTGCCTTTAACTCACAGCTTGTTCTGCCCGCAGTGCTGCAGCTAGGGAGTTAGTTAGTTAGTTAGTTAGTTAGCATGTTAGCATGGTAGCTTCTGTGACACGTACCGAAGTGTCTCCACAATGTGCCGCTTTGCCGTCGTCCCGCAAATGAGACATACACACTTTTCTTTCACTGTAGTAAAAAATAATTCTTCCTCCCAATCATTGTGAAAATAGTTCGTTTTCTTTCGCTTTCCTGTCCATGTTTAGCGTAAAAAACGCACCTAGCGCCCCACCGTAGCTGCTCCCGCTAGCTTGTCTCAACAAGAAGGGGAATGCAGATTTAGCTTGTGCGTGGAATTGAATTCTGACCCGAGTCCGAGTTCATATATACATAAAACATTATTGTTTTTTTAATTCTATATTCAATATTGTCATTTTAAAATAAAGAATGATTCAAGTGTTATTGATAAAAACAGCAAAACAATTAAATACAAATTGTAGACAGAGCTCCATGGTGACTAGTGCTGCGGGCGACTCATGTAGTCTCTGCGGGCGACCAGGTGCCCGCGCACCGCGTTGGCTACCCCCGCTTTAGAGAGTTGAAAGGCCCTGCTTGTGAGTCATAATCCTAAAGTGGCAGAAATGACCCCTTTATATTTTTTGAATCGACATGATGCTGGTCTCACTAGCTCTCCTCTCTTCCCCTACTGGGTAGATGAAGACCTTCATCCCTCTATTCATCTCTCTGTGACGCTGCACGAGTATTTATTTTCCTGTTTTGATCTTCATCCCTGTCTGCCTTATTTTCCTCTTGTCTTCGCTCGCCTTTATCCTCCACTCATTTTTTTGCCTTGTGGTGAGAAAAATCAAAATGTCACCCACTACATTGAAACATCCTGAGCTTGCCCACCCACACAATCCTTGCACTAAAAGGCCCACTTTGAAAACACGGAGGTCTGGATCATACAAAATGGTAACATTTTTTGATACATACAAATCCTCATAAATGTAAAGAGAAGCAATTTATTGCCTGTCTCTCCCCACAAGTGATGCTTCCTCAGCTTGTTCAGGCAGAGCCCAGTTAACACAGGGACTGAGTTTTAATTTCCCCAGATGTTCCACCATTTAGCTTATCATGTAGCCTGTCAGCAGTCTTGATTTGCTTTTGCTTTTGCTTTTTCAATCTGGCAGACGAACAATAACAATTTTGCAGTCTTGTATTATCCTAATCATCTGTGCCATTGTGAGTGCTCTTAAATATTTTCAAAGGCGGGGCTTACCTCCATTTAGATACCAACAACGTTTCATTAACCATGGTCGAAACAACCTCTATGGCTGATGTGTACATGTTGTGGAAGTCCCAGATTAACAGAGGAGAATCTCAAAGCTGATAGTCTTTTGCGACACGGTGTCATGCAAATTTTCCAATGCAAATTTTGCTTCTTCCCATCGCAAATTTGCGTCTATTCACTTCTTTGCTTTGACTTTTGAAATTTGCTTCGTGGCCTGTGTGAATGCACCATTAAACAGGTGGATCTTTTGAATGAGACCAAAACCATGCATATGGTGCAAATGGTTGAAGAGCAGCTTTTAATTTACCTTGGGTATGTCGTTTGTAGGTATTTTCGAGTAAATTCCCCCACACTGTAAGAGGTTAATAGTCAGATGCTACAGAGGTCACACATTCACCCATATGGCTCTGATAGAAAAGGGACCATGGTGCTCTTCCTACTTGTCCACTTCTTCTCTCATTATCACATTACTGCAAAATGCCCTGACTCACCAAACCTTCAGTACTTTGCATTGGCAAAGGGAGGGACCAAGATGAGCAGAGGCAGGGGAGTCAGCAGATTTACAATGGTTTTCTCCTGAACTATTTGTACGTTAATGTTAGAGAAAGTGAGTCAGGGTGATTAAAGCATGAGTGGTGGGCTGTGGGGAAGTTGGAAGAAGTGAGGTCATAAAGATAATTACTTTGTATTCAGTTTTTTCTTGTACAGCTTTTTGTTGTGATCACCCTATGACCTCCTCTTCTCATCTAAAGGCTGAAAGACACTACTGTTACCCTGTGCTCTCATAACAATTAAACAAGTCCCCAAACTCATAATTCATAATTAAGCAAATCACTCGTCTCATTAAGTAATTCAAATGGCTGTGTTGTTTCTATCCCCCAGAAGAGCCAAAAAAGCAGCTTGAATTAACTGTTGTTGGCCTCTGTAATGAAATAAACATACTCACTACATCAGACTATTATATCATTTATGTAACATGCAGTACAATGCAATATGTAAATATCACATCTGTAAAGCTTTTAATGGAGTTTAATCAACTCCGTTATAATGTTTGAGGCGGCAGTGTGAGGTGAATACTCGATTGTATTACATCCTGCTTCCCTTA
Source organism: Cottoperca gobio (assembly GCF_900634415.1). NCBI lineage: Eukaryota > Metazoa > Chordata > Actinopteri > Perciformes > Bovichtidae > Cottoperca > Cottoperca gobio. Next base: position 16,960,251 of record NC_041363.1, read on the forward strand.
TGTTGAACAAAAAGAGTGAGTGTTGCTCAGAGGAGGGGCTCTTACTTCACTTAGAGTAGAATAGCTGCACCACCTTAAATATCAGCGTGAGGCAGGGTTGTCGTTTACTTTGTGCTAACCCTCGAAGTAAACAAAAACACTGTTTGCTCTCCCGCTTTCCGCACACAAAGAGACTTGCACGTCATATAAACGGGGAAGTCTAGCAGCAATCTAACAGCACCATAAATGACCTTTCATATAACGACAGTCATATACAGCCCTATCATAACATTTACTACTCTTAGCGCGGAGCAAAGTTTTGTTCAGCAGGCACATGAACTGACATGCGGGATGTCAGATCATGCATAAGAGACGGCCAACTGGTTTGTAATGAAGGATGTAAAATTCACTCATGCTGACTAATGGGGCACAGCGAGTGGACATGCTGCTCCACCAGAAACATCTGTAAAACCTACCTCGCTATCACTAATTGATGAGGTGGAGACAAAGTGGTCACATGTGTGCGATTTATAAAAAAAAAAAAAAAAAAAAAAAAAGTCAGGGGCATCTAGGAGCGAAATTAATCTGCGTTAATATTTTTAACGCGTTATTTAATTATTTAATTTGACAGCCCTAATAAATACACATCATGATAATTTAAAGGAATGAATCTGAACACTTTTAGAATCGCTGGTAAAAAATGGTACAATATAATGTCATGTGCAACACTAGCATGATAGATAGATAGATACTTTATTGATTCCGAGGGAAATTTAGGCATCCAGTAGCTTAAAAGACATATGACATTACCCATCTGCCCGCGCCCCCCCCCCCCCCCCCCCCCCACCATTAAAAAGTAAGTAAAAATAAGTGCATAACTCTTAATAAGAGTTAAATCAATACCTTTCTCGCAGTGTTTTTGTAGATAAACATTATTAGCCTTTTGTAAATCAATGGTGTCCATTCCCTAAGTGTACAACTATAACAATCTTTTGGATATCAGAGCATTTATTTCACATCCTGAGTAGCAAATACTGTGAAAACCATCTCATAACTTTTAAGTGCAAAGATACATAAACGCACATTTTGTACAAATGTACATAGATTATCCCAACCATCCAGCTTGAAACAATAAAACCTGATGGGTTTAAATGGACACCTTGACACCAAGCTATTACCATTTCCCTCCTGTCCTGACTAATTGCATGGTGAAATGCTCCCCTCTGACTTTTGTCTAAAGCTTGACAGTTTGTTTGATGTGTGTGACTTTCCCTTCTTCTCTGTTGGATGCCGTTGGCTCTGTGATTCCTGGGCAGGGTGGGAGAGACACACACACTCACACTGACACTCAGAAGAAAGAGCTTCTGTTTAAGCTGGGAACTTGTGCCTGGTCTCCTCTCTGCTGTTTATTGCCTTGTTTCCCATCTGGACTATCTGGCACTAGTAGCACTCTTCCTCTTCTTTACCATTTTCTCCTCTCGTCTCTGTTAGCTACGTAACTTTTCCGTCTATAAAATAAACTACCAAACTCTTCTTCACTTTTTAGATTTTGTATTTAAGCATTGACATTTGGAATGATGTAAATAAAATCCAGCCCTATACATAAACCTGCTCAATAGTATGTCGTGCAATTCACGCCCTAAGCCGAGTCACATTCTCCATTTCAAAGCTTTATTCATATCCAATCATAAATTTAAGCTTATAAACTTAATTGTTTTGAACAATGCGTGTTAAATTTAGTAGACTACATCTGGTATTTCAATGTGTCAGATTATTTATATTTATTATAAGATATTTTTGACATTTTAAGATTTTGACATCCTTAGTTCACTCCAATTGTCTTGGCGGGGATTCTATGCAATAAAGATTATGTGTAGGTTGTTTATTAATCTTTATAGGACTCCAAAAACCATTTAAAGACACTTTCATTGCATTATGCTTAAAACTACTCATTCTGTTGTTGTCTTTAAACAATAACAACCTTTCCTTTTTTGTTTTGTAGTTTAATACAAAAAGGCATATTGGATAAATTAAAATTGTGCAACCTCTTGAAACCAAAATTTGGAAGTGACTGCAAAGTAAGGTGATTGTGATTAATTCAGTTGTGTTGCATATTGGCTACGAGTGATGCACACTGGCACGACTCTCGGTGTGCACAGTGAAATGGAACAGATTCCTAATTAATGTAATTATTTTATACCTATGATGCTATGACAATTTAAAATGCCTGTTAGAAAGCTCATTTAAATTGGTCTGTTTATTTTTGTAGTTTCTGTTGCCCTTTTCTTCTAGTGCTTTAGAAAGCCCCCTCTTTTTTTGGTTAGCGTAGTAACAGTTGTTGATAAATCATAATAATTAGCCGGTTCTTGCAGGTGTTCGTATCGCAAAAGACCAACCTATCATTTGTTGTTAATGACAGGAACTGTGAAAGGCTTGGTAGGCCAGGTATAAATTGATTTGAAAAATGTCATGCAGCACAACTGGCATTTTCGAGAATCTCCAAATAGGCTCCCTTTGGGTTAAAGAGCCAAAAATGAGCCGCAACGTCTCTGGATCGAGTTCGGCTAAGGACATTTGCCGCATATCATCTCCATCTCTCACACACGTCTTTTCCTGTCATCGCTGTCCAATAAAGGCCCTAAAAATAGTAAAAATCTTTTTTTTTTCTGCCTGTAGTTCCTTTTTTGAATGTAATGCAGTGCCTGATACCAGCAGTCACTTCATATCACAGGTTTTCGTCCATATATTCTGGTAAATCATTATCTTACCTGCTCTTACCATTTACCTATTTTTCATCACTATTCGCTATTTGCACAATTTAGTGGTGGCCCAACTATGGAGGAGGGGATTGAGCAGTCTCCAGAAAAAGATCCACCTACAATTGCTAAACAACATGCAGAGCAGCTTAGAGAGGTCAGCCAACTGGAAAACCCCCGAAATGAACGGAATATCATTAAGCAAACTTTGTAGACTGGTGTAGAGATAAATGTGTAGCTTTAGACCTCAAGACGTTGTCAAAGGAACAGCTCAATTAAATTTTGCAAGATTTCCATTCTACTGTCAGAAACTATTAAGGTGAGCTCTATGGCCTGAGCAGTTAGGCTGGTCTCCGTGCTGGACTTAACCATTACATCAATGACCCACTGTTCAGTCTGTCTGGGTGACTCATCAAAGACACAGAGTTTACAACGAGCAATGATGTATTCGATGTACGTATTGCGGCGGATAAGAAAGTGAACCCCAAATGGCTATATAAATGCAGTCCATTTATTCACCGGCATTGTGAAAACCCATAGAACACAACAGTTCAGCCTGTGTCAATATCAGAAGATGACTTAAAAGTAATAAAGAACACTCCTGAGGGGCAAGTAAACAAAGTATGATTTGACGTGCAACTACACTTCGGGCGCTGGGAGTTATGAGGCCAATCACCAGCTCATCATCCAAAGAGAGGCTTAAGTAAGCAAAACTGGCCTTTACATGCATAAAAAGAATCACAATGACCCACAGGAGAAGAACACTGAAAGCATCTTTAGAGAAATATCTCTCCCACCTGTATTCGGACACACCAGCCTTCTATCTAAAAAGTGATCTGTGCTGTTTTGTAAGTAGGCATATTCTTTTGCCTTTTGATTAGGGTTACATAAAAAAGTTTTATATATAACATATAGTGTAGTCTATTGGCTATCCTGGCTGGTGAAAATGTAAAAAGTGTTATTTGCTTTGTGTTACAGATACACTCGAGAGCAATGGGCGTCAATCATCTTACGACAATGTTGACCAGAATATGCAAGCACCACTTCCTTCGCAGCACCCCGATTCAAAAACTATCTGATGCGGATGATGATTGCTTTATTAATGGCAACTTACAAATTAATGTAAAAAAAAAGCCATTTAGAAAGAAATCAATGTAACGCTAGCCTGTGATGAAAAAATGAATAGCTACATTACATGCGTCTATAACTTTTGTATTGCCATACTTGATGACCATTTTGTAAAAGCAATAGTTGACTCCAGTCAGTGCTGTAATGTGCTTAGTGTTGGGCAGAACAACCCCCCCATAGCTGTGAAATAATCACAACATACCACGGCCTGTCGTGAGCTCTTGCTTAAAAATACAAAAAAAGAACAGTAAATACTATTATGTACAAAGCTAAGAAAGTGAAGCAACTAACTTAAGGTTGGAGGCAAAAGTAACCTTACTGTTACTTACGGATAAACATCACAATACATTGTGCAAATTGAGGTTATAAGGTGCCAAAGCAGTTTCTCAGTTGTCTGCTTTTGAAAATACCTCAGCCCCTTACTTGGAGGCAGACCTACTAAAAAAGGGAAATTTCCGGCTGCAGTTCAAACCAGACCTCTGTCATCAAGATGAAACATTTTGTGTCAACAATTTGCTGTTTTTATGTTTGTTTGTCCCTTTGCCAAGACTGTATCCTTGTAATCTGGTCCAATATCAGGATCTGGACTTTAACAGATTTGTCTCCCTTATACGTTTTTATTGTAGTGACAACGCCTCCACTCGAGGTGCCCCTCCACGTTTTGGCAGTTGATACCCGGTCACTGAGAGTTCAGTAGAAGTTATTACACAGTATTATAATCTGAGTTTTCATTACTCGGCATATAACTTCTTTTCTGCTGGCCAAATCCTTCTGCATGTTAGAGTTCCTGGACACTCGTCCACAGAATAAGCTTTTCATCTAGTGGCTTTGATGATGTGTGACAGGCAGAAAATGAGATGATTAAAACTAACGAAGAAAATAATGCCCATCACACTGTACCATATTATGTGTTATTAACAACATATTTAAGTCAAAAATATCTGCTCCAATTTTCCATGGTTGTCACGATCAAATTAAACATCTGATTCACATTGAAGCCACAAAGGCTTACATCTTTTAATCGGGACAAAAACAGTTCAGGCTGAATGGGATGGAATAATGAGTGTCTAATGTACGTTGAGTTTTTGGTTTGCCCTATGACGTCAGGGAGAGACATGTCAATCGTGAGATGTGGCAGCCATTCAGTTACTACGTTTACATGCACACTAATACTCTATTATTATTATTATTATTATTATTATTATTATTATTATTATTAATTATTATACAATTAGCGCTCCTGCTATAAGTAGGAACCAATGTATGTTGACGGTGGTGTTCCACCGGAAGGTAAACAGTTTCTGACCTGGCGGTGGCTTAGGAGGTAAAGTGGTCGTCCAGTGGTCGGACAGTCGGCGGATTGATCCCCAGCCCCTGCAGTCAGCATGTCGAAGTGTCCTTGGGCAAGATACTCAACCCCAAATTGCTCCCGATGGCCAACGGTGTGTGAGTGTGTGTGTGAGTGTGTGAATGGTTATTCCTACTGACGAGCTGATGTGCACCTTGTATGGTAGCCACTGACTTTGTATGAATGTGTGTGTGAATGCTGACAGGTGTTGTAAAGTGATCGCAAAGATTGGAAAAGCGCTATATAAAAGCATATTATGTGTTATTGACAACATATTTGAGTCAAAAATATCTCGCATATACACACCGAGGTAGCGTTTGCTCTCAAAAGCTAAGTTAATGTGTTTCTGAATGTCATGTTTGTTTGCTGATGGCAGAACTGATTAAACTGAAATGGACAACAGTTTAACAAGAAATAAACGTACTGAATGTTCGATTGCTGAATAAAGATTCTGATACAAAAGGTTTTCAGACACGACAACAAATGCGTCAATTATATAAACTAGGCGGCACCTCAGTGGCCTAAAGCGTTGGCGTAGCCTCTACACTGAATATAGCAGTTTCCGATGAGAGCATTCTTTTAGAGCATTCTTTGGACATGTATACATGTATGCTTTCGGAATATGTGTTTCAATTGAGGTTTTTACCTTATTTTGCGACACTTATCTTGCTGACTTTTTGTGTTGTAGTGTTGTCACGATACTGTCATTTTTTAATAGCATTTACTTGTTTACTTTTGTAACGGGTAACGGATCTTTTTTTCTTTTATCAGTATTTTTCTGTATGCTAAAGCTTACCAGGATGTCTTACTACATATGCACTGTCACTGTCATTTTAAAATTAATATTACTAAGAAAAACAATAAGTAGAAAACCAAGATACCGTCCCAATATATTGGTGAGTCAATGTTCCGATATTATTGGCAAATTAAAGAATATATAAAAAATGCAATCAAACACTGGGCTTTAAGCAAAAATAATTGTCGACAAATAAATACAAAAAAAAGTAATTGATGTAAAAAAAAAAGCCAACAATAAGACTCCTGAAGAATGAACAAGTGCCAAGTAGTTGTTTATTTCATGGCAGATTAAAAAAATCTGTTGTTTCAGCATCAGCGTGAAATGACACTATACGCCAGACTTCATGTATGATGTTTACATACATTCTTTAATGTTTGAGCAGAGTAAACGATAACACACAAAGTAAAATAGGCCAGACTGCGAGTAAAGAAAAGGGGGAAAAGCACTCTCCCTTAATACCCAACCGATTCTCTTGGCTGCTTCTGAATCACTACTAATAGGATTAGTCAGTTAGTGAAAAAACAGGAGGACAGTGTTGACTCTGGGTCAAATATTTAGGCCAAACTATGTTGGCAGTCTTGGGAAAAACAAGGTTATTAAGAAAGTAAGTAAATAAATATATTACAACATACAGTAATACAGCAATAAAATGTCCAAATGGACGTTATTATTATACGTTATTATTAAGCTTTATTATTTTGGGATATTTAGATTCTGATTTTTGTGGCGTGGCGCCCTGCATTAAAGTACATAACCACATTATCTGTAAACAGTAATCAGATGAATGTTAAAGGAAGGAGACAGTGTGTGTATATACTCAGGCAAAACAATAAACACTACAGTTTAAATTAGAAAACAAAGTTATCAAAAGCATCAAACAACATTTATGTGATTACTACAAAGCAAAAGTAAAAAATAAGTATTTTTTAATTTTTAATTTTACTTAAGCTTTTTTATTTCCGTTCAGTTTGATTCAGAAAAAAAAAGATTTCATACAACTGCTTTCGAGGACAAAGAAACATTGTATGTTAAATTTTTAGGTTTCTGTAATACAATGCAATACCTGTGTTGACCTGTGTCACCCTAAAATGTGTCAAAATACTTTAGGCTACGGAGACGCCCAGTCAATAAGATGCCCGGCTTACAACAGGAGGTCTTTAAATAGTGTATGCTTGGTAGAATTTACTCAGATGTTGTGGCCAAACAACAAAATGACAGCTTAATAAAAGCCATAAGCCGACAAGGCTAGAACAGTTTCTGACAGCTTCCACTTAATACACTGAATTATAAGGTGAGTTCCCCTTGGTAAACAACCCAAAGCCTTCCACTTAAAAAAAGAAGAAGAAAAAAACGTATTTATCATGTATTTTCAGCTGTTGAGGTAAATTGGGGATGCTGTACTCGTATCACAGTTGTAAACGAGGCAACTTCATGCAGTATGTAAACAATCGGTTTTGATTTTGATATGTAATTACTTCGCATTAGTCAGTGTATTGCTGTTTTAGTTCAGACAAGGGATTTATCTGGGTTCTTTGTCACGCCTGTTGTAAAGATACAGTCGATATACAAAATATTAGAGCTCTTAAGTTTTGAAATGGACAAAACATTGTTTGACATCAATTTACACATTCATTATCCTCTCAGTTACCAGAGTAAACGCTTGAAGTGGATGACCTTAAACAACATAAAGTTGTCATCCTAATTATCCGGGCACATTTAGAGAAAGACTGCATTACTCCGCGCCCAAGAAAATGATGTTCAGAGTTGAAGAGGGCTTCTCAATCAATCAAAACAAAATTAATTCTCAACCTGCAACCAGATCCATTTAATTTTGCAGGGCAGAGCACTTCATGATGCATTACTGTGAAACAAAATGCTTTGTGTATAGAAAAGATAAACAACAGTTTGTTCATTTGCTGTAATTTTTTCTCTTTCATCAGAGTAGGGAGGGTTAGAAGGGTCTCTGAACAAATGGGATGGAAGTTCAGAGACCGAGATGCTTGTTTAAACACCGTTAAATGGGATTGTTTGTAAAAATCCACTCTACCCATACAGTCTTATCAGCTTCCACTGCTCTGACAGCTCATGTTTCCATCAAGAATAAATGGTATGCATTTGCCCTTTAATGCATTAAATAGACCAAGATAAAACAGGGAACTGGGGTCAAGCTTTCGGGGGCGCAAATGCATGGGAAAATCCATTTGGTGAAGAAAAAGTGCAGGGAGGGGTCTAACAGGAGAGGAGGCTGCAACGATGCCCACCCTTTGGGTTAAGTGACAGAATCCACCCACTCTGTGCTTTAATTCTGTGACTAATACCATTTTGTGATTCGTGACTCTTTGATGGGATGTATTTTGAAACACTTAACTGCTGTCTATGAAATAATATAAAAGAGGTCTTTAATGAGTGTTGTTGTAAAAAGGATTTGTCTCCATGCAAGTTTAATAATCGGGTACTGTCAAAACATGCTTGTGTGTGTGTTCCTTGTGAGTACATCAGTGAGATCTTCAGTGTTTCTCGTCAGGGCTAGTTCTTAGAAAGGCTGCACAAATTCATTAAAATGTGATTTTATGTATCGCAATCCAATTTTTACATGACAATGATTCTGTAGTATTTCCATTAGCAGGGAGAACATTGGACTCTAACCAAGTGTTTCTGATTTCCCCCAACAAATGACAAGATTATATGACTAGATGTGCACAGGCAAAGTGGGCTTAAGCATAAATCTTAAACGCCTCATATCCTCATATATTTCAATGGATCTGCTCTGTTGAAGCAGAGGGCTCCCACAGAAACAGGAACCTGGATCATAATTTAAGTTCTTTTTGTGTAAAGTATGTGTTTCAGGTTTCTTCTTTCTTGCTATATGTGCTTGTAAAACTGGTATTTGTACGGTTTATTTAAGTTTTAATTAAATGTATTTATGCCAATATTTGTGGTGTAGATGAAGAACTGTAAAAAGGGCAAACCATCATATTTTAATGTGGTTTGAAAAGAGAAGTTTGTATAAGCTTATTTGGCTCGTCAGGTCACACCTTGTGTGTTTGACAGTTAGAAAGGCTGCTTTCTAACTGTCAAACACAGAGCCAGCACAGTTGAAGTCAGTTTTACACCTCAAAATAAAGCATAAGGAGTCAGACTTCACTTTTGCACTTTGCTAGCTGTTTTTTTTTTAAATTGTTGAATAAACAACAGGCTTCACCACAACTTTCCACAATAACTGTGCGACCTTCTGTCACGGCAACATGCAATATTTTTACTTTGATGTTGGTGTCGATCGATTTGCAAGTCATTGTACGTTATTGGTTTCAATAGATTGTTTTTTGGGATTGATTCCCTGCCAGTGTTCCTGGCTGATAATACCTTCAGGGCTTCTTGTTGCCTGCTGCAACAAAATAGTCCATGCAAGCTCGAACCTCGTCAGAGACAATTCTCAGAGCACTGCCAGCTCTGCCGAGTACTGCGTTGCCTGCTGTCAGACAGTGCAGAGTGATAACTACCAGAATAGGCACTTCAGTATCCACCAATCATGACTGTGCAGCTGGTATACCAATCAGCATTTAATGATTGAGCGACTACGCCACTGGCTGAACGTAATAGTATAGGATTCTGTGATGCTTATAATGTTGTATGCTTTTCTTTCATGTACTCTCTCAAAGTAGCTGGTATGTTGACTGTGTACAGTCTAAAGGCCCTCTCACACATATCCGTATGACGGCGCATACGAAAATTTGTCAGAGTCCAAATACATCCAACTTTTCATCGATCAGAAAAGTGAACCTATACAGATACACATGTCTAACCTATTGATAGCGCATCACTTACTTATACAAAATGTATCAGACGAATGCATAACTTATACAAAAATATGCAAAAAAAAACACGCTGGTTTACGTTGATATAAGGTAAGGTATAAGTAGTATTCATTAAGAGCAGGCGGTATTGCGCTGGGGTGCGTTGTTGAACGCTGATCTTTTGAGCATGTTCAAAATTACCGGACGTACCCAACGTGCGCTTCATAAGATATGCAGACGTTACGTTAGACATACGTGAATATTTTATACATATGTGAATATTTACCTACGTAAATACAGTACGTGAACAATTACTTGGGTAAATATAGTACGTGAATACCTACGTGACTACGTTAGAGGTACGTTGGCTGACTGTGAATCCTACAGCCACTTTATTGATAACGAGTGGATACCCTATTCCTACCCTATGTTAACATTATGCCCGACGACAGAGTAATTTATTAAACGTGTTTCTACAGTACAGCTAGCGTTCAGCATTTTAGCCGTTCTCCAGCATCAGTATGACGTGAACCAGATGGCACTTTTCCAGCTCTGTTGGCCAGACGCTCTGATACATTTTAAATAAGTAAGTGATACGCTATCAATGTTTGACATGCGTATAATAATTTGTTATGTATACGTTATGTATGCGTCAGCTACAACACCGCTGTGGAAAAGTTGGACTCTGACAAATTTTGAGCTAATTTTCATATATGCCGCCATACGTTTCTGCCATAATGTGTATGTCTGGCGTGTTCGGCGTAACGTCTGCGTCCTTCAAACGATCACAACTTGCCCTTAATTTATATCAACCTATTGCCGATATTTCGTATGCACCGGCATACGCTTCTGTCATACGGATATGTGTGACAGGGTCTTATGCAACTCAGATATGCAAAAAAACTAAATGTGCATTCTCCGTAGCAAAGTTTAATAGTGCTTTGCAACAGCATTTAAACCAGCTAAATTTATTTATTTAAGTATTTTTAATGTAACTTCAAATGGATGACTCCTACATTTCATGGTTGGACCATAAGTGTTTTGTATTTTTGGGCTACCTCTCAGGACATGTCTGTCAGGATTTTGTCTTTGTTGACATCTTGAAAAAACATTTCCCAAACTGGCTATGGTGTCAGGCCTCTGTTGAAAGTGAGTCCGGTACAAGAGGCTATGGATTCATGCAGAATTTATTTAGCTTTCTCTTTCACTTCCTATTCTATTTGGTGCTGTCGAACAAGATGCATGGTTATGGAGCGACTCTGTCATGGAGCCTTTCTCCAGCATAGGGCTAGTGTCTACTAAATATTAATGATGAGACATGAAATATTGACAGTCACTATAATTGAAAATGAAGTTTGAGGACAAGTGCTGGATAAGGACCATATATTGGCTCTTTGTGGTTACAATGATGGAAAACAGGAGAGTGAATGCATTCAGAGTGGACTGCTTAGCAGAGCTGCTGTGGTCCTCGGGAGAGAAGAGAGCTCCCATATTAATAAAGAGTGCTGGAGTAGAGTAAGTAGGGTTCCTACTTGGAGCCAATACTGGATGGTAATATTGCCACTTTGTGTAACAGTGGTCAAAGTGAGACAAATCCATGGGGTTAATGAAAGGAAAGGACTTCTGATATGTTGACCACAAAGAGGAAACAAGCTGGTGGAGCCCATAAGTGTGGTGGACAGCTGAAATACAGGGTCGTCTACTGTAAATGTAGCAACCTATCCAGCATAGTGTGTGAGTAGAGTTGCCAAGATTTTGTGTAGGGGAAGCAAGCGATAGTGTAAGTGTGTGAGAGCTAAGATAAAGTGTCTTTAAGTTCTTGTATTCAAGTTAAGGGAATACAATCTGATAATTTCTTCTAGGGGTGTTATGGGATCCAATTTAAATGTGTGAGGATTTAACTTTTGTTATCCAAGCCCAGCCAAAGATAACCTTCCGTAAAGTTGTTGATGAACAAGAGTACAACTCTAAAAGTAAGATTATAATAAAGTATTTAAAATGGTTTCTTTATGGCTATTGAGCATCTCTGTCCTTGGTCCAGAAGAGGGTTATGCTAGGTCTACTAAATATTATTGATGATGATTAACAAAATTGATTCCAGTTTTAACAGACAGCTAGACAACTTTCCTGGCCTGTGCTGTTATCAACTGCGCCAACAATAAACTTCAAAGTTTTGGAGAAAATGTCATTCATCTCCATTAATGTTAAATTCCAACGTTCTGCTGGCATTCTGTAATGCTTTTCAGTTAAACTGCGCCGCTGCCCTTTAGGGTGCAGCGCATGAATCAACCACTGGATTCAGTTTTAAACAAGAACACTGTTTAATCTATTGTGCTGAACTGTTGCGTTGCTAAAGTTTACGACTATGGCTATGCGTTCAGTCTCATAATTGTTAAACTAGAAGCAACACAATTTAAATGCTGTGCTATAAACAATCGTTCTCCACATAATTAATTTGTAGCCTATTTGAACACACTTCTATCTCCAGCCAGTGGATTGATTATGCTACGTAAACAGCTAGCAGTTAATAATTCTCAAATATGTCAAAGCCCTACAATTAAACCAACTTCCACAATCTATCAAAGATAGCACAGAGCACGGCTGGAACCCTGCCAATAGCAGTCAACACATGTGAAGCAAGTGAAACACTGCTATTATCAAACTAAACACTCTTTGCCTGAGAAGCCTAAGACAGAGAGTGAGACCTTAAAAGTAAGTCAATATTGGCTGGGGGGCCATGCTAACTTGAGTCCCAGTGGAATCTGTGTTCGTCATCATTGTATATGTGCTGTGCACGTGTCAATCGCTACCGTCTATCAGTAATAATTTAATAAATGTGAGTTGCTAGCTACTCCACTGAATCCATTGAATCTATAGGGGAATTAGCAGACAGAGATGCCTTAAAGCTGTTCAACTGTATATCATTTGTGTGCGTGTTTGTCAGCATGACTAAGAATTGAACAGTGGGTAGAGGCAACTGCTGTAAGATTAGCAACATTAAAGTCTGAATATTACACTAATGAATTGGAATTGCATCTGTTCTGTAATGTGACTCATAACTTGGCTTATAAGTGTAAATCAGTGATTTGTCTATACCAGGGGTAGCCAACGCTGTGCCGCGGGCACCTGGTCACCCGCAGGGACTACATGAGTCGCCCGCAGAGCATGTTCTAAAAATAGCACTAGTCACCATGAAGCTCCGTCTAAAAAATGTATTTCATTGTTTTGCTGTTAAAAAAAAAAAATCAATAACACTTGAATTATTCTTTATTTTGACAATGACAATATAGAATTAAAAAAAACTAAAATGTTTTATGTATACTCTGTACCCTGTCTGGGGTCAGAGTTCAATTCCACGCGCAAGCTTAATCTCTATTTCCCTTTTTGCTGCGACAAGCTAGCGGGAGCAGCTACGATGGGGCGCTAGGTGCGTTTTTTACGCTAAACATGGCAGGAAAGCCAAAGAAAACAAACTATTTTCACAATGATTGGTAGGAAGAATTATGTTTTACAACAGTGAAAGAAAAATGTGTGTCATTTGCGGGGTGACTGCAAAGCAGCAGATTGTGGAGATACTTCGGTACGTGTCACAGAAGCTACCATAATAACTAACCAACTAACTAACTCCCCAGCTGCAGCACTGCGGGCAGAACAAGCCGTGAGTTAAAGGCAGCTTTGGGCAACAGCAGTCTGTTTTCACGAGGCCGGTAAACAAGTCACAAAAAGCATTGGAAGCTTCATTTAGAGCCGCACTTTTTTTTAAATATAGAACAAGAAAGCCTTTTTGGACGGAGAGGTCTTGAAAGGTGCAGTGATGTTATTGAAAACACTGTTCTAAGACGAGAAGAAAGGTTCTGATGTGATCTCCTCTCTCTGATGTTACAAAGTTAGTGGTTTGTACAAACAGGATATGACGGATAATGATTTCCTAATTTCTTTACAGAAGTGATACTTTGTACTAAAATATAACTGCTGTGATTTTGAACAAAATGCTACAAATGTGCTCATTCATACAAAACTGTCAATAAAGATATTTACAGAAATATCAGAGATGTGATAACTCTGACTTTCAAATGTTGAAATGGATTGAGAACATAAATAAATAATGTTGCACGTTTAAATATATCTGTGTTTCCTACCATAAATCATTGTTAATAATTATTGTGAGGAATAATTAACATTAACATGTAATCAGTCTCTTCACATATATGAATATTATTATGATTATTATTAATGATAATATTATCATTAAAAGGTGAACCGTGCAACTATATTATTCAGGAAGTTTGTGTCAAACAAGTAGCCCTTCGTATTGTTCAGTACCCTTGAAGTAGCTCTTTTAAATGATCTAAGTGCCTAATAAAATACTGCTGCTATAACATTTAAGCTTTTTTTATATAAAATTAGGTTTTCCCTAGGATTCTAAAAGGTTTATTGGTGGGGGGCGGCGGGTTTGATAACATTTATAACAAAGGATCAGACATTTTACTTAGACGACTTCTTGTACTTTTTTGAGAACTACTGCTATTTTGCAATTAGTTGGATTAACATTGTTTTATCAGTGCGCATTATAACCCTTGCTTTCAACATTATGTGCTGCCTTTGCAGGACATGAATGTTGTATCTATAAATTTCAGCACCCTCGTACTCGCACCCGGTGTTTCAATTCATATGTCTAAACTTTATGAAGGTAGGGAAAACCCTAAACATGCACCGTCAGATGCCTATATTTGTTTTTTTCTATGTTAATTACACTGAGGCAGCCGGCCATCTCATACTGTCTAATTTAGTACTCTTCATGTCTGAGTGCAGCGAAAACATCGTTGCTATGAAACTAAAACCCATTCTCTACACCTAATGGCACCTAAATAAAACAATTATCTGTGGAGTCGAGCAGGTACTGTAGTTGTTGAAGAGATTTCACAAACAGTGTGTGTGTATTGTAGCTGCAGTTATCTGATCTGACAAAACCCTCAAACAATGCTCTGTAGTTTTAGTCCTTCATCCTCATCTATCCATCTATTTATATCTGCTTATCTGGACTGGCTGGGGTTGTAGCAGGATCTCCCCGGTGCCACTGCGATTCCACACGGCAGCGGCCCAGCTGAATGCACGCCACAGCAGCCTGCTAACGCCTGTCCAAAGTAAACAAGTTTACATGTGGCTCTCCACAGCCGGCTAGCGTTCACAATAGGAGCAACCACTACTTAGCAAGGAGCTAACTGCATTCTGCAGGGTAACAAATGGACAATCTGTTTCCTCCTTCCTGAAAACAGTTTAACAAGCCGTAAACGGCACAAGGAAACAACAACTCAATCGGCAACACACCGTCGCAAAAGAAAACAGCACGCTGATTTTCTTAACTCAAAGAATTTGCCAGCTAAGCTAAGAACTGAGAGCGAAGTAGCCTTTCCCTGCGGTTTACCGACAAACGCATTGTACAATGAACATGGGATTGACCTTACACATTTTTGTGTGCTAATGAAGGTAATAACCTCAAAGCCTTAGTAGGCATCACATGGCCTCGGTATTGGAATCATGCGGTTATCATTACAGCCCTACAGTCACATAAAATTCATGCTTTCTTTGTCACTTAACGTTATGACTTAGTGACTCACCATTAGGTGGTTGATGACAGGCTGAACCCATTGATCCTGTAGCCTGCAGTGTGTGAGGCTGCCATTTGAAAGGCATCATGTCCCAGCTGGACGTCACTTGGTGGTGTGTGTCCTTGCAGCCTGTGGCTCCTCTGTCACAAATCCTTCCTCACACATCTGCTCAGTTTAACAATGTGTTAACCCTTTAACACAGGGGTCGGGAACCTATGGCTCTTTTGATGACGCGATATGGCTCGCTGACATTTTTTAACATGATTAACAAGTAATAAACAATTATACTGTGTCATTTTAAAGTAAAACATTTAGCAGCGGATTTGTTTTTAGTTCTCCCCTCTCCTTTCCTCCGCTCTGTCTCTGACTGCACAGCGCACACACTTACACGTGTGTGTGTGTGTGTGTGTGTGTGTGTGTGTGTGTGTGTGTGTGTGTGTGTGTGTGTGTGTGTGTGTGTGTGTGTGTGTGTAGTCCTGCCCTTCGCGAAACAGCTGAGGAGAAACTGCGCAAAGCAAGCAGTAGACTGGGGGGGTCAAACTCATTCACAGAGAGGGCCAACATTAAAAACTGGGACTACGTCGAGGGCCAAACACGGTCCACATGTATTGAACAGGGTACACATAAACTGCAAAAAGATATGGAACATATTTAAGTCAACTGCAGACGGGTTGCTGAGCAGTTCAATTTAAATGTCTGAGCTGCAAAGTCGGCAAATGAGTCTCAGTTGATCAGCAGAATGCAGTCGGGAACACAGCGGTGCAGATGTTTGTCAGTGTTTGGAAACACGTAGTGACCAAAGTTTCCTTCTGCATCAGAGTCTCCCACAGGCAGCTCGGCTTGGAAAGCTCTCACTGCATCATACATGTCTGTGATCACACGGCCCTGAAGCTGCAGGTTTAACAGTGAGATGCTTCGTTATGTCGCACAAACAGGCCAGCTCACATCGTCCCAGAGATCTGTGGTGTGTTTCCCTTTGCTTTCCAAAAACTTTCATTTCATTCACACATTTAGATTATTCCTCAAATGTCTTTTCCCGTAGTTGTGCCATGCATTGATTTAATTACCAAAACCGGCGGGCCAGTTATGACAGACATATGATATTTTCTCGCGGGCCGGATATAATAATAATAATAATAATAATAATAATAATAATAAATTGTATTTGTAAAGCGCCTTTCAAAGCTAAAAGCAATCTCAAGGCACTAAAATGCAGGACAACAACAAAAACAACAACAACAGACATAAGAGGTTAAATGGGTCATAATTGCCTTGAGTTTGACCCCCGTGCAGTAAACACTGAAATATGAGATAAATAATAGAAAGTACACACCTAGTACAGACTTGGTACACTGCTCTAAAAAAGTCACCACGCAATTCAAGTGACGAGTTACATACCATCTTGCTTCCATTTTAATTCAATCCGCTCTGTTTCTCCGCTCTGCTGTCTGCGTTTCTCCACCGCTGTGTGTGTATTCGCTGGGAACAAAGGGGCTGCTTTGCGGACTTCCGGGAGATGTGCAAGTTAAATTACTGTAATGAAACCGTATTGGTTATAAAGCGCAGAGTTTCAGCTTTCAGAAACCGTTGGAATCTTTCCAATAGCACAAACCGTGACGTAATCACGGTAATCCAAGGTGCGCTTGCGCAACGTGTCGCCGGTGACACACTTGGTGTTAAAGGGTTAAAATACAAACATTTAGTATGTTGTTTAAATTATTCTCAAATTAATAGTCTCAAGTAATTGTTAATATGTCATTGGTATGTGTACCTCCCGGTATTACATTTTTTATGATCACAAATTCAGACGGGTGTTATGAAGCATAGCTTGTATAACGAGTTAGCTCATTAATGCAGCAGGATCAACTGATCCCTTCTTTTCATATTAAGTGTCCACCCGAGCATGACGTATAAAGTGCTGGCACACCAAAGGGGCGCACAAAATATTAGTAGATTATTTTATTCAGATTATTATATATTTCTTTCCAGAGAGCCTGATGGTAGGAATGGAAATCTCAAAGTAAACCACGATTCCATTTTATTTTTGATTAATTATTAATGTAAAAAAATAAAAAGGAGTATAAAGACTGTTGTTTTTGGCAGTGGACATTGCCAATCACTGGTCATCATTGGTTAATTAAACAGGGATAAACAAACAAAAACAAGGAGAAGAGTATCACACTGTGATAGTCTCCTCTGCTTCTGCGAAATATGACTTTACCACACTTTAAAAGTGGCTGCCTGACAGGGGGAGTACTTGGCTCTTTAGCTGGCAGTGAAGGCTTGGTATGCGCTGTCCTCCGAATTCCAATTAGGGACTTTTGTTTAAGAGATAAATGTGGTATCCAAGAATCAATAATCGTTTGGAACGCACCACTGGACATTTACCTCTAATTATTAATGTGAATATAAATGTATATCGACTGATCCTGCTCTCACCTGAAACCCATCGTTACAAGAGATTGCTGACATAAACAGAAGAAAGGCATTATTAAACGGTTCGAGCAATTCTCAGAATCACAGCATACTTTATTTTTGGCTTGTCCGCAGCAAAGCAGGGGCCAGCCCTAAAGAAGTCTGTCACTGAAGGAGTGAAGTTACATTAAGTTATGATTATATTGTTGAATTTATTAGTCCACAGTTATTTGTCTCATATATAGCTTAACCATGGCATATGATATGCTACTTAAGTACATTTAAAGAACAAATATTACTTATAGAAAAGTGCAAATGAACATTTATTATCCAGGAATTCATAATTTATATATATAAATATAGATATAGATAGACACTACTGCGGACTAACCCTGTAACAGTTTGACCACAATTTAGCACATTGACCATACATGGTCCTGCCCGTGTACTCTGTTTCTACTGTATATGTATGTGTTTTTCATACGTGACCTGCATGTTATTGAGGAAAATCAATAAAAGAATTGAGTGTGAGAACTACATTTTCTTATTCGAGTATTATTAGAAAGTTTGGTCTGTATGAGAAATAATTAAGATTAGATTGGTGGATTTGAGGTTGATGAAAACTTATTCAAAAAACTTTTTAAAGTGTCCTAGGACATGCCTTCGATGTCAGGTCTATCACACCCAAGGGGAGTCTGTCAAAAAACTTCTCTCCCTCTCTTTTATCCCTCTTTATCTTTTGACAGAAGTTATTTCCTTTCCCTCTATCCTCTGGCCGTCTTTGACTTTAAAGCCCAGTTGCTCCATGAGCTGCTTGTCGATGAGTGGTGTCTGCATTACAGTTTAAAGGCCATTTGAGTATTTCTAAAAGAAAGCAGACCCAGGGAGTGAGAAGATGGACAACAGGGAAGCGGCATTATTATCCATCCATCCCAAACACTAGCTTCACTCCACAAACCATAACTTAATGATTAGTGATTATATATCATATATCATATATATATATATATATATATATATATATATATATATATATATATATATATATATATATATATATATATATATATATATATATATATATATATATATACATACACGCTTGGTACTGAAAAGTTGAAGGAGTCTCTAGTATTTAAGGCCACCACGAATAAGTCATTGGAAGCATTAGTACATTATTATTATTATTATTATTATTATTCAGCTACTGTGAAATAAAGTGAGTTTACTTTTCTAGAATTGTTCACCCTTTAATTCTGATATCCGTCCATCTTTTCGCTGGTCATGAATTAAATGAACACAGATGTTTTTGTGGGGAAGTTTTCGAGTCCTGAAAAAAGTGCAGGCGATTCAGGTCTTTATTTTTAAACCCGGAGTACATATCGCTGCACAGAGGGGCAATCCATATCTAAGATGTTGTCAAAACCATATAGCACCTAGTGGAGTTCATTTTCTATACCAGCTCAGCAGAAAAAACAACCAATCGTTCGTCCTGGCTGGTACATACTAGACTGCACAATTACAAAGCCCAAAAGTCAATTTTTCAGATTTCTTCATAGAGAGACATGCTTTCATTTAGACTCACTGTCACTACATTTAGCCTTTGCTTCTCTAGCTAAAGCTTAAGTTCACAACAAAAATACTTTTCCACTTTGATTACTGGTTTCCATGGAAACACGCACACCAAATTGATTATTTACTCTAGCCAAACCGTTAGTTATATACTCATAGATTATTATTACATAGCTTTGCAAATGCCTTGGGAAGTGAAAGAGAGGTGCTTGACCTTTTAATGTACATTCTTGGCATGTGACAGTTCCTTACTGTGTATCACTGTGTTAGAAGTGAGCTAGCAAGGATGTGAATGTCTATCAACAGCTAACATGTTGGTCAATGACTGATATGATACCGAAATACAGGTACCCAACAGAGTTCTGATCCATACTGCATTGTGTAAATGAGTGACAGATCTGTGTTTGTGCAGGTATTTGTTTTGCTAATACTTCAAACTAAGTATCAGACAGTGACTTTTGATTTGTTTAAGATACTTCCCCTTGGCTGCAAGTCCTGCATATTATTTCCTTCCTCCTAGTTATTTCCCTATGTATTATGGCCCTCATAGGAGTTGCTACTGCAGTGACAATAATTATCTGCTTCAACACTGTTGTTTGATTGGACACTGAGCTAAGTCAGAGGCTGCTGCTGGAGACTGAATCTGACTTTCTGAGTGATGGGTTTGTGTAATTTCCTCTGTGACACACAGTGACTTTTGGGGCTCCTGTTCGTGTCGAGTCCAACTTGCTAAAGTTTGGCAAGTGGATCTGTGGCATTGACCAAGAGTGGGAGAGTGAAACCTTGCTCTGCCGCTATATAAACTGCTCCAAAAGTCAATTTACTAACTTACTGTCTTGTCACTGATTAGTTGAGACTGGCAGTCTGTCTTGCGCATACAAATACTGTTGCTATATTTACAATGATCCTCTCCTCCTTAAACACCTCAGGTGACCCATAGGGGTCAAGGATAGGGCAAGGGAAAATCACTGTTGAGACAATATAAAATCAGTTTGGACATTTGTCTGTCGAACACAGCCCCACCGTCTCCTTACTAATTTACTGCTAAATACCTAGGACATAATAAAAGGTCAAACCTTCACCCTGTAACATACGTTAAAAGAGGACAGTGGAAGACAAAAACACTAAAGGAATTTAAGCAATGCAGCATTTTTCCATTACAGTATTGCGGCACCTGACTGGAGAATTTAGGTGCAAAAATGTGCATACATTTGCATTTTTCTTTCACAGATTTTCTTTACAAATATGGTTAAAATTTGAGCTATATTTGGATGGAAACCTGGCTACAGCTACATACTTTCGGGGCTGGCACCTTTTAAGACTTCCTGCTTTCAGCCCTTGGCCTCTTCTTCTCAGCCACACTCGGTACATCCCTTTATCCCTTAGACAAGGACCCTTACTAACCTGACAGCCAATCAGGACAGGTGGTGCTGTGACAAGAATGCAATATAATCCTCCACACAGCAGATGTAAAACAGAAAAACACTCTCAAAGCTATTTTCTACTGTAATTTCAAAGTCTTTACACACACGTGCACACACACACACACAGAAAGAACTAGATTAACTTGTTAACTCAAATTCTTTATAGTACCAGTTTGATCTCTTAAGGCTAAAGAGTGGATGAGTTCCACAGCTAGTATCTATTTATTATTACTTGCAGCCTGTGGACATGTTCTTGAATGTATGCTGTACTGTATTTGTATCATATCGAGGTCACTGGCCTCAGGCCTTTTGGGGAAACTGGAGCTCTGATGCTGAAATCAACAAATTCATAATTAATAAATCTTAGGCCGACCGCAGCCCAGACCTTCTCAATGGACCACATGCTGCTGTTTGATGTTATATCCCCTGCCATACCAATAAAATCTCCTTGTTTTTGTGACCTACAACCAAAAGTGCCCAAATTAGAAACATAGTAACCTTTGTCACTGCCATCATTTTTATTCCAGTTTTCTCTGAGTGTACTTTGATGGGAAACAGACCTCACAAATGTCTATGTCTTATTATACCGGACCAATCGGCAACATATGGGGAGTGTTTAGATAAGGGTTTGGCTCACCTCCTCTCAAAACCCTGAACCTTTTAACAACTATTACAAATAGCCATTTTTGAAGAAAGAAAAAGAAAGCCTGTTTGTGCAACTGCATGTCCTTTTTCTAGTATTAAATTAAACTTACTCTCAGCCATAATCTAGGAGAAATATGCAATTTAAAACAAAAATCCTGCCAAATTTTGTCAGTTTCGAAATCGGAATGATAAACCAGTGACAGCTCAGGTGTCACTGGAAGTGTTCAGGTTGATGCAATAATATAGGAAAGCATCGTCAAGTATCTATTGTATTAAAAAGGAATTCAAAGCTTAAAGACTAATTATGAGCTGCCTTTTTGTCATCCAATTTGCCCTCCTTTCAGCTCTCCTCTGAGCCTCACAGTTTAAAAATACCTCGTCCGAACTACTTGGTAATGCCACAGGTTGAGGAGTTAAAACGGTCTAAACCTACTTTTACTTGAAAATAAGACGTTAAATGACATTATCACAATCCTTCTGAGGCAGTGAAATGGCAGATTGAATGCTGATACTTGAATTATTCCCCTTCAATTAAAACCACACTCCCACATTTGGCCTTCTGATGACATTCTTAATAACTTATGCATTCATATTACATGTGTTTGCATAAAGCAGGTATGGATCTGACAAGTCCAAGTTGAGTCTCAAGAGAGAAAGGTGTGTGCAAAGGTATTTACAGTAAACCCACTTATCATCGTAGCTGTCAGCATACAATTGCCACCATTCATTCCAGTTTTTTTCCTCCAAATTTCATTGATTAATGCCATGTTTTAATGTTGACTACTTTCCAGAGTTGCAAAAAAATAAAAAAGTGGAGAGAATTAGATGTAGAGAGACTGAAGGTGAGGGAGTGGGCGACAGATGGGAAGCATAGACTCTGGTCTCAGCTAAATGAGCTGTTGCTAGAATTATTGGTCAAATCAATCCAGTGGCTCTAGGGCTGTCTACCTGCAGGCCAGGAGTAGGAGTTTTATGATGTCGTTCTCCTAGAATGGGAGACACACACACACACACGCACACGCACACACGCGCACTCACACACACAAACTTTCAGGAGTGTATGACTATTGATCTTCAAACCTTGAACTGCGATGTACGCTCTCTGTACGTTCTGCTTTCTGCTACATACTTTCACTAGACAGAAATGGACTGACATTTAGAGTTAAAGTTATTATTGTCTCTGTGATGTGAAACAGAAACATAGAAACTATGAACATAGTAACTCAGACAATGTTGTAATAAATACAACCTTTGTCAAAAATATAAATGAAATAGTCGAAACAGCCTTCAGTATAATGCAGTCTTGCAGTACAGCCTCAAAAATGTCCATAGGACTGAGTCAGCGCACAAAAAAACAAGTAGTCTTAATGAAAAAAAATATTTTAAGGGGGTATGAGATAAAGTTCTCCTGTGTTGCATAATTTTGTGCAGGTGATTTTAATCTTGTGTTTATTGTGCCCCATTGCTCACCCTGGAAGGCTTGAACTGGAAAAGCTGATCTTTTTCTTCTTTTAATAGTGAATAGAAAAGCAACAGTATGAACATAAGGGATTGTGTCAAATATAATGCATTTCCTTACGTCAGGTAGAACACTTAGATACAGATCTTACCAGATTTACAGAACTATCAGTAAACTCGTATTAGCGTTAGAGAAAAGGTATTTTTGCTTTAAAATATTGCAGATTATCTGTCGAAGGTCTAATGTGTCTAATTCAGCTCTAAACATTATTATAATATATAGGTTCCTAGTTTACTATAATTTGTGTACATTTTAGATCCTTGTCACAAGGTAGTCAGCTTATTCTTTAACATTTGTATTAATGTTTTGAAATTGACAACACAATTGCACATGGGCCATCTTTCTGATTGGCTAAGGTGCTCCTTTTGAAACATTCCCACAGTTATTTGTTTCAAGGTCTTAGTTGTTACTACCGATACTTACAGGATTAATTTGTCATTCAGACAAACTGATGATGTGACTCATTCTGACCATGACACAGACTCCATTGATTAAGACCCGATGAGTTAAATGTGCTGAGACAAGAGGATTGGACCACATTTCAATAACACTTGTTCTTCCAACTGTTTTCCTGCCCGTCAGCTCTTTGCAGGCCGCATGGGGATCTCGTGAATCTTGCTGATGCTGGAGAGCCACAATGATTCATGCTAATTTGATTGGTGGTCTCCATGATCTCATGAATTAGAAAGTTGTGGCCCGGTTATCACATAAATTGCCTTTTTAAATAGATTTAACTTTCTCTGCCGTGTGTGCATTATTTATATTTGTGTAAGAGAGGGAAAGTGTCAGAAAGTGATATCCATCCAAGATAACTCGTTCTCCATTACTTCTATCAACAGCGCAGATAATTCTAGTGTGGTTCTTTATTACCCTCATCTGTTTTATTGGTGTTGTTAATACTATGGTTTTGTTCCTCTGGCACTCTAATGCAGAAGAGATGAGTGGATCAATCACAGCTAGATTGGCTCCTGGTGGATATAACCAGCATGAGCGAGGCAGAGAGACGGTACGAGTGAGCGGCAGAAGGATAAAAAGAAAGATAATATGAAGGCATGATCAAAATAATTGAACGAACAAACGAGCAGAGATGAGTTATTAAGTACACAGAAAGATGAAGGAAGTTTTTCCTTTTGCAAGGAGTGGGAAGAACCAAGATGAGAATAATAGAAAGGATTTAACATCAATAAAGTGAGTGCTTTTCTGTAATACTAAAACAATTCACTAAACTACATGACTACACAGACGGTTATCAGTCGATCAATTTGTCATTTTAGTTGTGGGAGCCATGGTTTTGGTGTCAGAATATTATTGCATTATAATTGTATTTTCAGTAAAACAGCCTTCAATTCTGCTTTTCATAATATTTCCTAAAGTTTCTTCACATATAAATTGGGGATGCATTTTTGTCCTCAAATGTCTCATTTTGTCTCAGCATTCCAATTATTGCAGTGTAGGTGGTTTTAAAGTGTCATACTGAAAAGGGCATTTTTAAGATAGACAGCACTCTGTACCAGCTGATGAAAATACAATCACAAAATCACTCGCAGTGTTTTCACTGCTCCATCCATCATGGCTGCCCAGTCTCTACCCCTCACTTTATGTTCCCGTCTAGTTCCACATAAACTCGAGATGGCGTTGATGCAAAAGCAGTAAGGGAGGCTTATTTAAATGAAAATACGCTTTGGGGACTTTGTTTTTGCTCGTATCAGTGTTTTGTATGTCTCCAGTGTAAGTTTAGAGAAAAAATGTTGACTCCTGCTTCTGATCAGTTTTGCATCATCAGACCACAGTGAAACTTGTAATGCAAGAGTGAGGCTGCCGTAATGTTGAAAGGGGACATGAAATTAAACGGAAAATGTGATGGCGCCTCCTGTCCATCCCAAAGACATGATTTGTATCGGCACTGACAGCTTGATTGGAGCATCCTTTTTAGAAAAATGCCACATACTGTAGTAACCACCTTGCTTAGTTGTAATACAAAGAGCAAACTTGAAGATGGAAAAGAGGCGATGAGACCTTTTCTTATTACCAGACAGTAGATGACGGGGACAGAAGGGAAGGCAGCAGATTATGGACAAAGAGAAGACGGGTGGTGATGTGAAGAGCTGATGTTGACGGGAGTCTTGGTGTGCTTTCACACGTGTAGTTCAGTTCATTTAGTCTGGACAAAGGGAAACAAAGATACATTGTTGAATTTTTAGCTCTGGTCCAGTTAGTGTTCACACTGACTTTTTACAAATGAACCAAGAGGAGTAGACATGAAGTTATACAGACTGACAGCTAAATCGTTGATTGGACAGTTATGGCGATTGTCCTCCTGCATCGTCAAGACCCACGTGGGGAAATCGAATTCAGGTGACTGACAGAAGTTTATGCAGTTATACTTTAATGCTTCTGATGTGTGTATTTATGTTCTTTGATGACACAAAGAGTTCACAAAGAAAAAACTGGTTATAAGCCTTATTATTATTATTAGGCTGCCAATTCACTGCATGTTATGAATAATAACAGGTAGAGACAGTAATGATTTGGGGCTTATTACTTTAGCATCACTGTCACGCAATTTTGAATTGACAGGCCCACACAGACTTGGATATTACCGCAGCTTGCTGGCCCTCGCTGGCCCTCGCTGGGCACATTTCCCCATGTTGCGAACCGGCTGCAGCGCGTCTTGCAGCACCCTTTCAACTGGACCTCGCTGCTTCCCCGACCGTGCTTGTTGCGCCTGATGAATAGGATAAATACATGGCTTTATACAATCGTAGTTTAGCTGACCTGAACTGACCTGAGTTTGTTTTAATCAAACCAAACAGGTCAGATTTGATTCACATCACAAAAGATAAATAATCTTTAGCAGTTTTGCATGGTGGTTAAAAATTCAAGAGATAGGCAGGAAGTGGTGGAAAGACTGCGGAGCCAAGAGGCAGAGTTTAGGACCAGCAGGAGAGAGAGGGATGTCAGTAACACAGAAGAAGTCAAGGCTGTGTTTTGTAGTGTAATTAGAGGAGCTCTTACCCTGGGCTGCCATTGGGGATGTTTCTGTTCTCCACTTGAGCTCCTTGTTGTTTATCTGCACAGCTGGTAGAGAGACGTAGCAGAGCAGGGGGGAAATGAGACTAAGTGTGCAAGTTGGAGACAGAGGAGTGAAGGCTTCGGGGTGTCATGTTTTTGAAGAAATTATGAACACACCTGTGGAGTTTGCTATCATCTGTGTTCTGCCTTTTACTTATCCTCAGTTGTGCATTCTCATATCTATGTGCATGTGTAATTGTATTCACTCCTGTTTAGCTACATTATGTGTCTGCTTAGCTGTATTTAGAGTATTTAATTCCTCACTGCAGCCATCACATTAGCCTTGCAGATGTTTTTGATTTAAGTTTGAAGGACCAGGAAAGCAGCTGTGTGTTTTGCCCCCCTTTTAATTTTATCTGACCAAGTTACCGGACAAGTTTTTTTCACATCTGCATTATGCAATATCTTAAGCACCAGTTGCACAAGCAGGCTTACATCATTTCTATTCAGTCCCACTTTCCCCAATGCACAGCACTACATTTATTACTACAACTAATTAACAGAAATGCATGGAATAAAATGTTATTAGATGCAACAAGTCTCTGTGGTGCCAGCTAAAATGATTGCAATTATAATAATGTAATATTCCAATTATAATATCAATCATGTTATTTCTCATGTGTATAAAGAAGTATTGGGTCACTAGGGTTTATGGTAGTTTACAGATGATGGTGTGCTCATGGTTTCCTGTGTGCTTGCCCTTGCATGGAATTGCATGAAAAGCCATTTAAGTGATGTAGACCTTCTGCAACGGAGTTATGTTTACTTATAACAGCATGATAGTCGATTTAACACTCATTCATTTGGTGTGAAAATTCAATGCATTTAACAAAAATAGTTACCATTTGACTAGATCATTGATTGACGTCAATACAAGTGACTTGACTTTAAATCTTTCGACCATAAGACAAAAAAAGTCTGTTATTTAAAAGTCTGCCAGATCTGTAGCACACATTTTCAGTAAGAGTGGACAAAAAAGGATCTTTATTCAAGTGAGCTGGAAAGACCATGAGAAAGGTGTGATAAAGTAAGTGTCAAGTTGTTCAGAGGAAGACTATACTGCACAGGGAAACTGAAGCCAAGGATCTCATCTCCTTCTATCTCTTCTTTTCTTCTTGTCATCCCTTCACTCCTTTCTTTATGTTACAACAGGAGATGAATAAAACAAAAACTGAACAGCATTTACTACTGTGTTACTTAAATAACAAACACCATAAATAGTGATTGTAGTTTTCAGGGCCATTACAAGGCTTGTTAGTCAAGATACCACTGATTTTATTGAGTTAAAACATACAAAAGGTGGACTAAAGGTAGAGGCTTTGGCTCAGTTTACCAATGCCTAAAGATGTGGAGCTCAAAGTATGTAAATTGAAAACCTATTTCAACCCAATACAGCCCATCCCAAACTACAAAACCACCACCAGAAGCCACATGAATCTGACATGTTATCTATTAGAGTAAATGGTAGCCAGTCCAGAGGCATACCTGTACACAGTATTATTTTAAGCCTGGACACAAGACTGTACAGTCTCCCCTGCTCCTCACTCTTTTCTGTGCTGT
This sequence comes from Cottoperca gobio, assembly GCF_900634415.1. NCBI lineage: Eukaryota > Metazoa > Chordata > Actinopteri > Perciformes > Bovichtidae > Cottoperca > Cottoperca gobio. The sequence continues at coordinate 16,987,871 of NC_041363.1, forward strand.
TTTTCCATATGATTCTATATCGGTACCTAACGGGGGCACAAAACAAGAAAAGATGCAAGACGAGGGAAAAAGATCTTTCAAGTAAACAGCAATGTTGTCGTACCAGCTCTGCTTTTTCTACTGTAGACAAAATGTAGAGGTACTGCTTACACCTACTATTACACGCCTCCACTCCACCAAAAAAGACCAAAGAACAATGAAAAAGACAACTGACAAAAACACCACACTATATACAGACAGAGGAGACAATTAATTCATTAAAATGCACACTTGGGCATCTTTAAGTTTGATAAATGATGATAACCCTGTTGAGTAGACGAAATCCAGCTTGTCCACTGATGCAATGCTTTTATGCAGCGGTGTACAAGATTAATATAAATGCTATAAATCCTTGGAATTATCCAATCTCCAGACTGGCTTCTGAATTACTGTTTAAGATCCCCAAATCGCACTTAATTATGAAAACATAATTAATTTTCCAGGAAGCGAAACTTCTCAACCTATTATCATAATTTCAAATGCAACCTTGCAAAATTGACCTCTAGCTCTAATGCAGGGTAAAGTTGAAATAAACGTACTGTATATTTGACACAAAAACCTCAGAAGTAATGAGATGCAGTGAACTCCCTCTTGCCCTAACTTCCTTGAAACTGCTGCAGACTTCTCATTGGTCAGATGGATGTAACTCACTGAACACACAGAAACCCCCATAAACAAGGCCTCAAATCAACTAAAGACTGAGCTCAAAGTCGGCTACAAAGTCTGTTTTAAACTATGAAGAGACATTTATATACAATGCTACTGCCTCCATCTCAGATAATGCACCACACCACTGTTCTCTGCAGTGTATTACTAGAGGCTGTTCCCACTTTCAGCATGATGACTTCTACAAAAATCCCTGTAGGAAGGATATCGATTTCCTGTGTTTTTACAAAGCCGTCCTGAACGTCCTAACCCTTTTACCTTACATCAGCGGTGTATATACCTTACATGATCACAGATATGGCTAGTGCCAGAGGCCCGTCAGGTTAGATTGGAGTAAAAACAAATCAGGTTTTTAGGTGGAGTTCCCTGAGAAATTAAATGAACTGTGCTGAAACTGAGCGTCCTTTCCCTTTAATACTTTAACCACCACTTCTACCCACAGGATGTAGACAAAATTGTGTTTACAACATGTAGAAAATGTTGAGGTAATCACAGTTACAAGCACTGACTCAAAGGTGGGTCATATGAGGTTGAATGCCAAACAGCAGTCTTCAACAGAGATTAAAGAGGGCCTGCAATAATCGCTTTGAGTTGTTTTCAAAGCAACATGAAACGGCTAACAGAGCTCACATGGGGGAAAAACTAGAGAAATGTATGCAGTATATATGGGGTTGACAAATTCCGCTTATTGATTTCCAGCCTAATGTGACACAGCTTTGCATCAGTATTTTTAGTGACTTACTTCGTCTCTAAGTCTCTTTTCCTTGAGTCCTAACATTATTTTTCTACCTCCTGTGGTTGTGGCTGTTAATATTAAACTTGTATCTCAATGGCATGTCTCAGCTGTCTATGTACATCTTACAGTGTTTTGTTATTGATTATGCACAGCAGCGTTTTCCAATTTGTTCCCAAATGGATTTCCTTGTATTAATGAAGGTTAACGCAACAAATAGAATGGCGTGTAGTGCTGAGCTTCATCGTTCCTTTAGTGAAACACTGATCAGTGATTATCTGCTAAGTGTGTTTAATAAATTCATTCCAATTTGTAAAAGAAAATCTGTTCGTCGATGAAACTGGGATGAATGCGCTCGAAATGCAAGCACTCAGAAAAACAAGTGTCCTCTTGAAGTTTTCTCATAAAATCACATGAATGAGAAAGGAGATTGAACATCATTCAACCTGTTTTTGACTATTACTAAGTTGCAATCATTGGTCACATATGACTCTGAAAGCAAATTTATACTTTCAGCATGTGATGGGTTCTGCCATGATCCTTCTGATGTACATTTTGATTGGAACACGCCCACATGATGTACTATGTACAAAACCATGTGTGCATCTGCACTGCTAACCATTGTAGAGGAGTTGGGCTCAGACTACAACAGTTTTGGGTCGATTCACTCCCCTCCTGACAATCGGAGGTGAAATCTGGTCTGGAATCGTTGTCGGTAACGACGTAACTGTAAACATTCTAGCCATCAAAGCTAACGTTAGCAAGCATCCTACTGTTGAGATGTATTAAACCTGACCCCTCCAGTTCTCACTGAAGAATAGACGACCCGTATTGGCTGCTTCTCCCCAAAGATTTTTTCATCTAGACTCATTTAGACTTCTGCTGTTTTTCCTCAGTGCAAAGCGTTACTACAGCAAGTTGTTGAACCACGTCAGTCTCTATTTTGTTTACATCTGCTTCCCCATGAGATCACATGAGGTGGTGCGTTGCTCCCTTTGGCACAATAATCTTGATAACATCCTGTAGAGTGTGATGCGCCCCAGCACCACAGAGCAAGTGAGCAAGACCTTCGCATTGATAACTCCAGCAGAACCCACCGCCCAATTACACATTAAGGATCCCACCACCAAAGAGGTCGATGGTTGTCAGCGCTGCTATAACCAGCTCAGCACCTGGTCCCATTGGAGTGCCATATGTTGTGGGAATGCGGATAGTAGGAGAGGGGTGGATCTCTGTCTCTTGTAATCCATTTTCTGCTATGTATCTCGTTATCAACGTAGTTACTAGATTATGGTTTACTAATCACTTCACTCAGTCCTCAAACCAGTTGTTTTTTAATAAGTTGCCTTTGCTGTGTGATGTAAGATCACTTTCCTTGAAGACTAATAATCCTTATATTATATTTTATATATCTCTGGAATCAGGTTGGCCATATTGATTTATTCGCAGCAAATGCAGGTTGCTTCAATGTCCCTGCTTCAGCGTGACATGGCTTTAAGTATCGTTTGTGTTATAATATGTAAACTTATGGTCTCACAATGTTTTTACCTTTTTTCTGAGGAACCCAGTCCTTTTTAAAATTCCCAGGACTATTAACATTTCCAACTAACTTCATCAAGCTTCCTTAAAGGCTGTTTCAAAAACTTAATTTTAAATCTGTGTTAAAGCACAAAAACAAACATTCTTTGCTTCCGTCCCACGTCTTCTCACTTGCTCTATCTGTCCCCTTGACTCTGGAAGGAAAATATTTTTCTTGGGTGTGTTTGTTGAAGTATAGGGCAAATTAATTGAATGTTGTTTTGGGAATTAACGTTGGAAGAAGATGTGGTATTTTTCACTTTTCACTACTGAGAACTGGTAGAGCTTGGCAAAAAAGGTAAACAGTGATACCACTGTATTACCAGAGAGGGACGGGGAGATTCACATAGAAATATTTACTTATTGAGCCCACTTAATGACCCTCACATGTCTCCCTCTGACATATAACCACACAGCCCTCAGCCTTTATTGCACTAGATTTAAAGTTATGATCATGAGACCTCAATAAATTGCCTTCAGGGCTCTAACTTAACATTTTTCACCACTGAGCCCAAACCGTCCTGAAATACAATTTAAACCTTCTCCAAGTAAATGCTTATGCTTTGCATGAATATAATCGAAATGATTAAAGCTTCATTGATAAAATGCATTCTGTTCATAAATCAAAAGTTTTTATTTTAATATCTTTGTCTTCCCATTTTTTAAACTTTTGTAAACACTGTGCGTGCGTGCACTTTTCTAGGCTCTGGGAAAGTACCAAAATAAATTTTGCTGCGATTTAAAAATGCACAATAGAAAGAGTAATAATTGATCTTGTTTGCAGTCGGCGATGTCATGTCAACAGTTTTAATGACATGTCTTTTAAAATAGAGGTCTATGGGAAAAAATATTTTTTGGGTCAGAGGGGATTTGTGCTGTATCCAGCTCCTCTTGATGCATCCGTGAGTGTGACTCATACTAGTTACCAGCGTGCGTGTGAGCACTTACACTGGTGATATAACATAATATTTAATGGATTCTTTGAGGCTATAGGATGCTCAAGGACACTAAAGCAGTCAAATGCCTCCCAAGGATTTGAACCTACATTATCTGTCTCCATACAAACTGCACCGCCTTTCAGATGGTCTCTGAAGAGGCCATCTGTTTCGGGTCTGATTTAAAGTTGCTGTCAACTATTTTTTGTTGTATATTCATGGTCACAGGAGTTATAGTGAGGGTTTACAAGTAGAGATAATTATACACCACTCTGTCTCCCATTATTCATCTGTAGCACACGCACACGCACACACACACACACAGAGGCCTTGCTCCCCAGTTGAACTCAAATTCTTAAAGCGTCCACTCAACCATTTATACATCATATTGCGATCATTCTTCTGCATCCATCACTCCTTACTTGAACCTGCGTGTTATGTAACCGCAGTTATGGCAAAACCAGTTAAACCAGATATCCTTAGTCGCAGATGTGGTTATACTCGTACTAAAAAACAATTATGTATACAAAATAAATAATATTTGTAATGCAAAATGCAAAGCTGGCCAGGGCAACACGTCTAACATGTGTTTCCTCCGAGACACACAAGACAGCGTCCTCACACTACGCTCTGCCCTAATAACGGACAGACAGGCTGGAGGTTTTTGGGACGGGTTTGAAAGCATAGATTAAGTTAGGAAGGGGTTTGTGTGGTGTGTAAAATGTTTTATAAATAATAAATTGTTTCGAATAAATAACAAGGTTGAAATTCAGAAGGGCAGTCTTATTTTTTACTTCTGAAATTAAATGTGTGTTATTACAGAGAGAGTAAAGTACAAAATGGTACCATTGGGTACCGGTATCGGTTCAAATGTGAACGGCACCCGACCGTGATTATTGAATTATATTATTAATGAATGCATGAATTAAGTGTCCACATGAACTGGGCCATGATGGTGCTGGACAGTAAAAGAGCATCACAGACTCCCCTGTTTAGTTTTCTACGTTATTAGTCTATTCATTGATCAGTCGGTTAGGAAAACGAGAAGTGATTTACTGGTTCCATCTTTTGAACCATCTTTCTGATTTTCTTAGTCTTCTATGATTTTAAACTGAATGTTTTTTGGGTTTTGTTGGTGAAACGAAACAAGATGTTTGAAGACTTCACGATGAGCTCTGCAAATTTGTGATTGCGATTGCTTTCCTATACTGCAAACAATTCATTGATTAATCACGCAATTGTCAGCAGATTAATTAAAAATGAAAATAAATGTTAGTTGCAATCCTGTGATTTTTATTAGCTGTCTAAATTGACTAATACTTTAAAACATGCAGAGGAGCTTTGCTTTAAGCAAGAGCTGAAAAATTGATTTGCAGAAAATGAATCTACTAAAACAATCAAACAATCCTAATGATTCTCACTGTCAAATGATATTATTATTTATATAGTATTATGTATTCATACAGGGTAAGTTGCATGAGTTATGCCTGCTCTATTACATGAACATCAGTTCAGTAATAGTTCTGTAAAAAATATAAACTAAATTATAGAAACGAGTCAATAAAGGAAATATGAAACTTAACGTTTTTGTGTTGTTGGTTACACAACAAGCTCTTTGAAGATGTTACCTTGGCTTTTGAATAACTGATTTTCTGACATTTTATTGACCACATGATTGATAATCAGCAGAGTAATTGGTAATAGAAATAAGTTACAGCCTTTCTTTTTGCCCCTTTTCCAACATTCTGTAAGTCAATGCTTTCTTAGCAGCGCTTAAACTCAAAACACAGGATTCATATATGTGATGGGTTTTTGAAAGAGCTCGAAGCAGTGTGCTACTTGTCCCTATTGTAATCTTACCATGCTGCCTATCCATCTGTACTGCAAGACACCAGACTTCTGGGAAATCTCTGAAAGAAAATGACTCCATTGTAGAAGTTAAATATTTTATTGTAGTGCATCCTCTCAGTAAGAATCTTTCCCCCAAATCTCTTCTGTCTGTTTCTTCTTGAAGTAACAGACTGAAGAGACAGTCGATCACTGTTTCTGCCTTCAGATCATTCAGTGAGTTCTTTCAGTAAGTGAATTTTTCTCAGCTGCTGAGGAATCTCACTTACTGTACAGTATAGAGACATGCAGATGAATAGCAGGCTTTAATTTGAATCAGTGAATGCTGTGCTTCTTTGCAGCACAGGTGGTGTACGGCTTCTGTGTTGCCGCAGAAGGAGGGCAGCTCGGGGTCAAACATGAAACAAACATTTGTTTGAAAACAATGTGAATTTATAAGGATAAGAAGTGGATGGCAGTTTCTGTTGATCACAGAAGCTTACACTGTTCCTTAACAATAAAGCCTTTGGAGAAGTCTGAAGTTTGACTTTGCACCAACACACACAGCCACAGTGACATTTGTCTGCACAATTTATTCTCAAGTATTGCATAAATGCTGCTAACCCTTCCTGAATATGTTTCGTTCATGAATCAATTACCAAATAGGCCAGTTGCATAAGACATCAGGTTGCATCACGTTGCTTGTAGATTTCCAGTTTGAGGGCTTTTTCTTAATATAGCTTCTCTTATTTTTGTTCACATATTTGAATGCATCTGTGTTTTATGTGCGTTGAATGTGCACTTGGCCCACAGCTTCCATATTTGTTTGTAGTTGAGAAGAAGCTGCAGGTATCTCACCCCTGACATAACCTCAACCTGGCCGTTCAGTAAGGTGTCTTGTATCCCACAGTGCTTAATAAAACTTCATGGCTGTCGGTGAGAGGGAGAAATATCAGTGATCAGCATAATTATCATCAGATCTTAGTCAAAAACACGAGTTTCATCAGAGTTATTACCAGATCCTGTTTGTTGAAAACAATCTGATCTTTTCCCAAGGCCCTCCCCCCTGTTCTCCCTCAATCCTTCACGCGTTAATGTTGTTTTCATGAAAGAACATCAAATGTCACAGCAATTAACTACTTATGTTTACTTTTATCTCTCACACAAACATATTTCATCTTATCGTTCTGTCTACGCCTTGTCTTTTTTGACTATTCGAGTGGGGTCACCCACAGGACAGAATATCATATCTGAGATATTTCAACAATAAACCATGTCTGAAAACAAACGATAATATTAGTTAGTATACACATTAGCCTTAATAGGCCTTTGTCACAGCTGACATTTTGACATATAGTAGGAAAAGCAACGTTTTGCAGATGTCAGTTTTTGTGCTGGTGTTGCCGCATGCTGCTCTCCTTAAAATACCAGCCGGTCCCTGAACTTGGGGGCATTTTGCTTCATATGCAAGTGTGTGAATTGGAGATATTATTTGGTCACACCGGTGATTGACTCTTTTCTGACACCCAGGTTGACAATCGTTGTCACAAACTAAGCCTCAGTGTTCAGTCTCTCCCTTTACTCTCCATACTCTCACATCCACAGCCCCCTGCAATGTCTCTCTGGCCTTCCTCTACATTCCTTATTCTACAGGATCTTACATTGATTTTTTTCCATCCATCCACCAGATGCTTTCTCCTCTCCCCCCCATCACCTGACTTGCCCTGCCAATCTACACACCTGTTCCCACTTCTCTAATCTGCTCTGTAGTTGCCTGGCTTTCCCCACCCATCCCCTCACCTGTATCTAATTCCCTCATTAGCCCTACAGCGCTTACACTTATACACTGGCTGTGTCTCAATTCAGGGGCTGCAGCCTTCGCAGGACGTAGCCTTCGCGGTCTTTAGAGGCCAGGATGTCCATAGACCGCGAAGGCTGAACCGAGCGGTCTACGAAATGAGACGGTACTGTCTACGGGGGACTTCCTGGTACGTCACCAGTTGTTCACGCCCTTACATTTTGCCGCTCCCGTCGCCTAGCAACTCTCTGAAGCTATCAAGCAGTTGACGGCTTCCTTTAACATTTTCCCAGAGAGCAGGAACCAGAGATATTACTTTAATTTTTTTATTTTCAATCATGATTGAAGATATGCTTTATCACCGGCGATAATGTATTTTAGACGGTGGAGGGGCATCTCATACACACTCTGAAGACCACCCCAGATGATGCATCAGGAGACACCAGGGGCTTTATTGTGGCAGCCCATCCAAGTCCAGCAGCAAACTGTATCTGTATATACTATAAATGTTATATTGTTTTATAATACTTTTGTTTATAATAATAATTTTCTTTGTTCGATCATTCATCTCCATTCATTGATAGGTAGTTTTCTAAATTAATAAATCATATGTACTAAATAAATCCTTCTTGAACCTTGAAATCAATTAAGTTTTCATTACTTTTCATTTATAGTTCATGTAAATGAAATGCACAATATATTCATCGTTATAAATATTATTTATTTCAATTAATTTACATTTAATTTGTCAACAAGTTTCTCCAGCAGAGAGAAGAGTCTGTCCATCCTCTCCCTGCTCTCCATCCTCTCTTCTGCCTGTCTCCTTCTCCGTAAAACAAAACTAAATGTTAGAGCAAGTTTATCTATACACTACCAAACAAAAGCAGATTAAGTTGCAAAATAAGTACACATATTATAAATAATAAAATATGTATAATCAATCCGAACATTGCAGTGGACTGTTTAAGGGATATTCAACTGTCAGAAAACCAAGCAGGTAATATGAAGTGTAAATTATCTGTACAATCGCCACAATCTATGTAAACTATAAATCAACATTTACAACTCTTAGGTTTGAAAGTTAAGGTCTTAAAAGTTCTACTTTAAAAGGTTAACTTAGGTTGGATGCCGGCAGCCAAGCAGCCGCTCCTAACAGCTGCTGAGCAGCTAGCTTAACTTAACCGTCATTTTAGTGAAATTTTATGTTTTAAGGTCCTTTGATTTTTATAACATCTGTATCGTTAGCTATTCGAGCGAGTTGAAACCTAATACTTACATTTAAAAGTATATCCATTTGCCGTTACTGCTGGGTCGAGGGGCGCCATTTTTCGTCAGAATTCAATCGGCGCAATGAATCTTGGGATACCTGAGGCTGTGTAGGATACATCAGATGTGTCCTGCAAATCTGGCAAAAGAAGGCTGCATTTGTCGGCTGCATCTCAAGGAGTCGCCGAAATGGGACACCCCTTTCCCGGCCGCTGTGACGTAATCGGTCTACAAATGCTGCCTGCGAAGGCTGTAGCCCCTGAATTGAGACACAGCCACTGTGTCAGTTGGTGTCAGATCGCTGAAGTTTTTAAGTTGCATTTGTCTTTGCTTTCTAGTTACCTGTACCTGCCCCTCTGCATGCTTACCTGCCTACTTGTACCTGAAACCTAAAACCTCAACCCTGGAACCTATACCCGCCTGCCTGTAAGCTTTTGCGTGTTCACCTCTGCAATAAACCCCTGAACTGTTGCTGTTGACCTGCATTGTCTGCATTTGGGTCCTGTCCTCGTTGACTCGCACACCAGCCTGACAATTGGCAAAATACAGAGACTCACGAAGCTCCGACAGTAACAATTCTGTTTTATCATTCAGCTAGCAGCTTCTAACTTTCAGCTGCTAATCAATCATTTATCAGATAATTAACATTAATGTTCTGAGTAACTTGATGGCAGGCCAAAATTAAACTTGTCAGTTGTGGGTTTGTGGGCTCTCTGAAAGCCTGTCTCTGTTATGAATTTAAAGAAGTATCACTTTGAAAAACCACTGTATCCACTAATGCATGAGTGTACTGAGTGTTGTTGTTGTCCTAACAACTCCAACAAAGGTAAAAAACTAAAAAACTTCTCCAAGATAAGAGTTATACCCATAGTCTGGCTCCAGATAATATAAAAAAACATTCATCCCCTCACATCCCAGACAGGCCTCTAATATCTTCTGATCAAAACCTTTTAGCTGTTCCACCGACAAGGTGGTTAAGGCCCCTCGGCTCTGAAACCCTCCCCTTAGTGTGAGATCGGCAGACTCCACTGCAGCTTTTAAGTGCCTCCTAAAAAACTCACTTTTACCAGATGACTTGTTTTAGAATCATTATTTTAGCATTTATATTTGCACTAGCATATATTTAACTTATTATTGTTATTTCTCTGTAGCGGATTGCTGCAAAGCTATTTTAGATTTTCACATCCACCTAGTTAAACTTTTATTCTAATTTCATTTCATCTTCAGTATTGAGATCAAGAAGCTTGTGAAAAATATGATGGGCCAAATTAGGAAATGTAGATCAGACTCAGTATCGGCAGATATCCAAGAATAAAGTACTCTTATCTGGATCATACTCATTTAGACAACATACGAGGGGAAGCATTCTCCGGGTGGTACTCATGGTGAAATACAAAGACAAATAGATAGTATCCCAAATAGTTCATTAAAAGCAATGCTAGTACATTTTACAACTGTGGTTAGAGGGGTTATATTATGTTAAGAGAGAGTTGTTATAGAAACATAAAAAAAAGACCCTCAAAAACTCTCCCCAGTGCTCTGCCTGTTTTTCTGCCAGAAGAAACGCAAGGACACATGCCCTCATCAGTCATTTAAAGCCTGTGAACACTCACACAGGTGTTTTCAGTTAATCTGGTTGATTTAATTAGAAAACCAGCTGTGTCATACTGTAATCTCTAATGATAAATGTAAGGAATAGCATCATTTATGTCACAGGAAATTAATGCCTTTTATCAGGCAAACGGTAGCTATTTAATAAATTTACAAGAAATTTCCATTAAAAAAAAAAGAGGATCATGTGGTTCTCTAATTTCAGAAGGATTTATGTATTAATAGTATTTTACTGTAAGTCAGTTATTAACCATATCGTGTTTTGAAATTCTAGATGCATATAAATTACATGAATAGCTTCTGGTAGATAGTTAAATTAGTCATAGTTCTTTAAATCTGATTGTTGGCTGTCAGAGTGTTACGTAAGGATTTTCTACAAGCACTGTACCGCAGCCATTGAAGCAAAAACAGTGAAGTTTAAGAGCAGAAGAGAGCAGAGAGTAAAGGTAAATAATTCCTTTTGTTCTAGGGAATCAATGATACTCTGTGGCTCCATGACGCATGGTACTGATTCACAGATTGATTTTGTGTGTGTGAGTGCGCATCCAGGTGCATAGATGTGTGTTAACAATATTAACATTCTCTTCGAACAGCCTGGTTTACTCGCTTGAAAATAAAGCCTTTCACATCGATGTCCCTGTGGCGTTATATATCTGCCTGCCGAGCAGAATCCTCGCTCCCAATTGGTTTGTTTAAGAAAGCTCATAAGCATGTCAAAGACTTGCTGTTAACGCTATCGCCAAGTAAACTATGTATCTGGATTTTCTCATTTATCTCTGACTTGCTAAAGTGATGCTCAGATTAAAAAAATTTTTTTAGAGTGAGGAGAAATCAGACATTTGTCGCAGTTATTGTCATCACAGGTTGGCTGTACGATAGATGTTTTTACACCACATAAGGTAACTAAGTGAATGCTTGTTGTTGTAAAGGTTCAACTGGTCATAGAGTTGACCTCTGGTGAAATGCAGGGTTTATGATTAAGTCAAACATTCTTTAGGTACAAAGAAGCCCTTTTAATAACTGTCTAGGTCGGCACAATATTGACGTTTTTACGAATTGGTGAATTCCACAATCATTTGGCTCAAATGTTAATCTATTGTATTGCATCTGTGTCTATTTTCCACCAAGTGGATTGCACTGTAATGTAGTCACTTTTTGCTGGAGATGCATCTTAACAAGACTTTATTAGTCCCTGTCTTGTTTGCAAACACTCAAGGAGATGGAGATGAACGTAAACTAATTTACATTATACCCCCATTCCTGTCGGATACTGTTTAAAGATGCAACACCAAATTCAATTTGTTATTAAATGTTTTTTAATCGTGTTGTGGTCTTGCAATCAGTTTGTAGACAAGTCCTTCATTACTGTCAATTGCTCCCATTTGGTGTTTTTACAAATATGTTATCTCTGGATAGAGATACTGGGTTTTTCCAAATATGGATTACTGCTCTTCCAGGGTTTGGCCTTTCATATTTTATTGACAGGTAATTTGGCTGATAAAGGGCGAGTTGCTGACTTTTGTTAAACATTGTACAGATGATTACAAGAGAAAAAGAAAGGCTTGTAGATTTGGCAGATTTTTCTCCATAAAAATTCCACATAACAGAATAATGTGACAAATTTGAATTATTATCCAGCATGATTTCAGCCAAGACTGAATTCAAAACAATCTGCATCCGTAAAAAAGTCATTACTGCAGGATATGTTGCAGTGGGTCAATTGTGGGAATTTGGTGGCTCAGCAGGAGGGTGGGTTTTTCCAAATTAAGTATGAATTTTCAGTCATTCTATATTATTTTACTATAATGCTAGGTAACATGTAGCTGACAATGCCTTGTTGACTCTTAAACAAATACAAACACAGAGTGAAATACAAACCTTGGTTTGCAATTCATGTGGCATTAATTGAATTTGTTGTATGTGGTGTAAAAGCCGTTCATCGGTGTATTTTACTCACTATGTCGGCATTCGGCACAAACAAACCTATTTGTTTACTGGTCAAGTTACCAATGGCAGTGTTACTTTTCAGTGTTTTCAGTTCAGGTTGTTGAAAAGTCATCTGGCACAAACACACAGTACTGTTGGCTTTACATTATGTGTCTGCCATGTGTATGTTTTGCCATACTGATACTACAGTCACGTGGCTTTTGTGTCACCTTGAGGTCTCTCCATGGTCTCCATGTACCCTTAAAGTTGCATATGTGTGCGTGGATAGACTGAGTTGCCGAAATGTATATATGGACTAGATATCTGAAACGTATATGTTTGTCTCCTTTTCAAATAGCCCCTACGTGTATTTAAAGCCCCCTGTAATCACTGAGCAATTTTGAGAATATACTTGGAACGCACCAACCTCCATCACATCGACTGCTGCTCTAAAATGTATTCCAATCTAATCTGACCTGGCAGCTCATAATGGCTTCTGATGTTTAATCCTTTCTCATCATGGGCCCACTTAGTTCTTGGGATATCACATTAGCAAACTACAGCATATTAATGAAAGACTATAATTGATCAATTAACTTCTGAGGAGAGGATGAACTAAGCAAGCATAATGTGCGGAGGAACGTGTGGCTCAAATTCCAATATCTGTCATGTTTCTACGCGTCCGATTGTTAATTCATATGTTCTTTGTTGACAGGAGGAGGGACTGTGAGGAAAATGGGACTCTTTGATTGTAGTGTTACACAGGTTTGGCCTTGGTATACTGTGGTCTCTAGCTCTTTCCACGTGGTCTTATATTCCCTATGGAGTGGCTTATACAACCCTATTAGAGCCGTTGCTGAATCTTTGGCTGTTAAATTTACAGTGCAACACCCTTTACTACCTGTTTTGCTGCCTCAACTTCGCCGTCACCCTCTGCACCTGAGAAACATTAAAGCAGCCCTGGGACCCTCTTGTCAATGCTGTCGTTCCCACCAGAGTTAGTAATGAATGTGGGAACTTGAGCCAGTTGAAATGGAGCATCTCCCAAAGGGGGAAGGCTTAAGTTTTAATTAGCAAAGTTAATGGGGCAGAGTAGGATCAACAGAGTGGGACACAGAGATGCGAAAGAAACGTCTCCCATTGAACCTAATTGGGTTTCTGAATCTGATGAGTGCAACCACAGCAAGATGAAGAGTTTGCGCCACAGGATGACAGCCGGCTACGTCTTCATCCTTTTGTAGTAGAAACAAAGCCTTACATAAAACTAAAGGTAGGCTCTCTCAGGATAGTGGCTTTTATACTGCCGTAGCTTTCTCTTTGGAGAGTGCGCGCTGCCTCTTGATCTGTATTAAATCCACCTTAATCTCAGATGATGACTGATTTGAGCTCAGACACAGCCAACACTATCAATTAGGTAACCTATTTAAGATAGATCAAATGACATTGTGACCTATGTTGCCAACTCTCCTTAATTTGTTTCTGAGTGTGCAAGGGAACAGTTACATAAGAGCTGTTTTTCTGCTGATGGCTATGTACCCTGCTTTTAATGATTTATTATCCACTAGTGAATGTTTACCCTGCTCCACCTGTACGTTGCTGAGCAAAGACAACCTTGAGTTCCTCTCAATCTCTAATCTCCTAATAGCATTTCTGTCCTTGTTTTTTTCCTACCTGAATACAGAAGTGAGGAGAAAACTTTTAAAGTAAAGATTGCCACAAGTGCAATAAGAGGAAACAATGCGGAAACCAACACAACTAAAACAGGCCGCAAGAAGCTAACTTTCCCTTAACTGAGAAGAATGAAGGGAAGGTTAGGAATTTGAAAGAGTTTGTGATGGTGGAAGGGAAGAAGTACTAGTTAGATTGGTGAAATTGTAGCTGTGGGCACAGAATGACTCTCCCCTGACAAGGACCAGAGGACAAAATATATTGTATGCCACACTGAGATTGTGTGTGCGCGATTGGATTTGTTTTTTTCTCTAAATTGGATAGATGAAGCCTTTTATGAAAGCACTGCCCTCTGAAAAGTCACAAAATTGGTCTTGTATTGTGAAGCTCCCAAAAAGCACTGCCCACTCACATGTGCTCTCAAACAATCCTCACTACTCAACACAATGTTTGAATGTTTTAACATGACACTGTGTAATATCCTCTTTCTTTGGTAGGTCTCTGAGTAGAAGTCTGCAGGGGGCTCACCATGGTGCAGGAGAAGAATGACGGGATAAACAAAGACATGGTCCTTTCACCATTTCAACAAAATAGACCTGCTGTAAGAACATTGCTTGCATGACTCTCTCCCACTGTCATCTCCCACTCTACTCCACTTGCACCAATCTCCAACTCTTTGTTCTTCACAATCACAAGAGAACATGCACGGACACATGGGCTTCATTCTGTGTGATGTTTTAAATAATCACAGGATGTGATGAGGTATCAGTGAGTCATACTGATCCTGCAGAGAATGAAGAGCATTTTTAACAGAATACTTTTGGTAAATATGTTATTTCTTTGCCTAGAATGAGAAGTTTGCTAACTGTCTCATAGCTTAGCTTGTGATAAAGTTTGAAAGCTGAAGCCTAACCTGGCTCTGTCCAGAGTTGAAAAGGCAACCAGCCCAAATTAGCCTCAGGGGGCTTTACATCTATACAGAATTCAACACCCTTTCTCCTTGGTCCCTTGAGGTCCCTTTCTCTTTATTCCTTTCCTCTAAACTAGTATGGTCATTCAATTATTGATAGTTCGATTCAAGCTTTGTTACATTTGTGTATCTAAATCAACCTTTCCTTGGCAAGGCACCGATTCAGTCAGCTGAACAGTTTCCCGGAATCCATCATCATCTTTCAACCAGGAGAAAGTCTCATTGATTTTAGGAGATTCATTAGCTAATTTCCAGGGTAAAACAGGGTAATCAGTCTGTATTTTAACAAGCACTTAATTTCGGGCCCAATAACAGCCCCCACACACACACACACTGCATGATAGTTGATGGGTATCATTGCATAACAGGTATTTGTACAACTGACCAGCAGTCAACAGGCTACAGGAGGCCTCAAGTCTGATTAGTACTCAGTCTGGCATGTGCTTCAGTACATGAGCTTTTTGTACTTGCACTGATTGCCGGATACTGTGTCTCATATGGGCCCTGTAGTAATATTTACAGTACTGCAAGTTGCATGACTCAATCACAGCAACACAGACATAATAACAAACTCAGAATAAAAGCAAAGAATTGGACAATTTAAACGGACTTTCCCCCCCTCCATCTCTTTGTTATTTACCAGTGCTGTGGTATTTTTGAAGAGATGTGAAAGCAACTGTAGCTCGCTGACAGTAATATGTAATTTTTTTGTCAGCTTGTCAGACAGTGCGTGCGTGCACACAAGAGACCAGGTTACTAGGAGATATCAGGTTACACAGGTAGAGAATGGAGAACATGTTTACATGAGCTGTAGTAACCTAGCTACTGTGAAACTGTGTATACAGGCAGCAGGTCAGTAATCAGATTCCCTGACCTTAATTATGAAGCATGGCTTGTGTTTTAATGTGCTGGAGGACTAATGGTGCAGTGAAAGAACAGGTGAATGTTTCAACTGGTTAAGTGCATGTGACCACACTGGCTGTATCATTAGCAGTGTTGGGACTCCGTTACTTTTGGCAGTAACTACTACTGAAACACAGGCTCGGGTCTACTAGACTACTTTGTATGGGGGGGGGGGCAGTAAGATTTGTTGACTGGTCACCAACAACTAGTGTTAATATGAGCGTTTATAGGACTGCTAGCTACAACGTGCACTGTTTTAGGGTTTTATCTGAAGCTTTCTCCCAAGCAGTAGGACAGGCAGGCAGCCTCCTGTAAACAGGGTCTCCACAAGGATATGGAGTTGCCAGCTATTGGGGTCCTATGTGTTATCTCCCCCGGAGTAACATTTTGGTCTTAAAGGCCTACATTTGGTGGACTCGTCCACATTTTAATGCCTCTATTGCATCATATAGACTGATCTTAATTATTGCATTTTTTAATGAGTTCAATTGTAAACATGCGAGAATTAGGCTTCTCAAATGTTTTAGCCCATGCAGTGTGTAAATTAGACCTTATTTTATTGTATTTATTTATTTTATTACACCTACATATTTTGCAAATGTGGCAAAAATCTAAGTATTGTAGGACTTTTAAAGTGTAAAATTGTGAGCCTGAGGCATAGCCTACATTATCCTCATATGACAGCCCTGTTTCTTGGACAGCTTTGCCTGTTTTAGTATGTGAAATGAAAGCTATAGGCACATTTCCAATGCCAGCAAAATAATAGAAATACTAATGTTTGTGTTTCTTTCTCTCAGTTGTCCTGGGAAATGAAGATCAAGACAAAGCTGAAGACGGTTCCTGCCTGTCTGGGCAAATTCAGACCAACTGTTGGCCAGTGCTGCCACCAGTGCACCCCAGACAGTCTGGTGAGTGTGCAGCGTAGGTGATGGGTAGAGAAAGAAAGGAGAGGAAATTATTCTAACATGTGCAGTGCCCGTACAACAGGCCCGTTTTGAACTGGCCAAATACTTGGCCTGTGTTATTGCTGCTTGCCTTCAGGGAAGTGAAAAGAGTTATCACGTTAGTATGTCCAGCATCCAGCAGCAAAAGTAACCTGCAGTCAATGAGCAACTGGAGCTGTGTTTATACTCCAAAACGGACGTGTACACGGACAGCTGCAGATAGCACATACGTGTAGTCGTTCCGTTTATACTGTCCACTTATAATTTCAGAATGCCGACCTCTGAAGACCCTCCCCCGCTGCTTCAGAAAGCCTGTTAGCTTGTTTATTCAAATGTTTATTAGTATTGAACATTTTCAAATTGCACCAAATTTTACAAAATTGGGTCCCCTGCAATACACCTGTTGTGTAGTAGTGTGAAGTAGATCTGATGGAAGGCAGGCAGACAGGCAGACAGACAGGCAGGCAGACAGGCAGACAGACAGACAGACAGACAGGCTGGCAGACAGACAGACAGTCAGACAGGCAGACAGACAGGCAGACAGGCATACAGACAGACAGGCAGACAGACAGGCAGGCATTCCTTGCTTTATCGTTAGATGAAATGAGAGAGGTTGGCTTAAAGTTGATAGAATACATCAAATGCAATTGACTGAAAATATACTGCCCATACATGTTAGCTATTTTAGTGCTTTTAAAGATGCTTTTATAGATGCCCTGATTCAGATGCCATCCTTCAGTTGCATGTGTCTTTTTATAGGATAAATTGGATCTGGGTCGATGTTGAAACTCAGTCATCTGTGTGTGTTTTTCTGTCATGGAGTAGCGGAAGAAGCTCGGACAAAACTCTTCCCTTGGCTTTCACAACCTGCTGAGTGTCAACGAGACACACACCAGGTATTGATTATATCTACAGTATTCAGGTAAACAACATTTCAAATGTCCCAGTCCAAAGACACTCACCCGTGCACATCTTCTGCCTCTGCATTGTGTGTTTTGTATCGTAGGTATCGAGGCTGGCTGGTGCGGAGGGTGTGCGGCGCACTGTTTCTGAGTGGGTGCAAGGTTTATGCGAGTCCTGTTAGCAACAGATTGGAGAGAGTCTGTCAGAGCAACAGGTACCTGAGGGGATTGACGAGGAGAGGAGTAGAGTAAATAAATGAGAGGCAGAGATACAGAAAATGAAGTTCTGGAGAGAAGGAAAGAGAAAGAAGGAGAGGAGATAAGAGACACAAACAAAGATCCAGAAAATGGAGGCCATCATGGGGTCTGTGCAGAGTGAATGAAAGGAAATGGGATAACTTGGGACTGTCGTCACAGTTTCCCTATCACCTAGTCTTTAGTTTGTATCTGTTGTTTTCTCTCCTTCGGTGTAATTGAGTTTAACCTTTATGTAACCTCTTTACTCAGGGATGTTGTTGTCTTACTGCAAAGCGGGTGTTTGTCTGCATGCAGCACAAAAGAGGCTTTGTGATGTTTTAACCCTGCTGTCCTGTGACCATCGGTTTCAGTGTGAAGGAGGCACTCACAACAGAGCATAAAGTGCCTGAGGGGAGTGACAGCCGAGGGGAACTCAACCACCTCTCACCATTCCTCCCCCTCCTTAACACCTGCATCTCCCCTGGCCTCTTACGGTGCGTGTGCGTGTGTGTGTGTGTGTGTGTGTGGGCCGATGGGCCGATGGGCGAGGTTCAAAGATGGCTGTTTATTGTTTCTTTATTAAATACATACTTGACATATTATATTGATTTAAAGCTGCACTATGCAACCATTTATACTTAGAAGTAACAAGAAATAAATAGGATATATTCTAAATGATCAGTGTTATTGAAGCAGTATCTCAGTGTTTCAGTTCAGTATCTGTGTTGTCCCTCAAGAGAAAATTCCCTTTGCAGAATACAAACAACAAATATGAAACATAAATGCAGTAAAAACACATTAAGACATCAAGGCACCCCGCGATTTCAACAACATTTCAAACGAAACTGTCACATAACAAACTAAATCCAAACTTGAAATATTCTAGATTTTTCTCTTTGTCAACAAATCTAATGAAAAAGACCAAACCAACAACAAGTGTTTTCTGTGTAGCCTTTCTGTTCATATGTGCCTCTATTGTTGTCCAAATACTATTAAAACACATCAGTGAGCCACACTGTTGCACTGACTGACATGTTTTTTCAGTACGGTGAACAAAGGCTCATACACCATCTTGCTGCCAATCTGCCATAAATACTCACTGTTTGAGTAATGTGTGTTTATAAAATACAGCGCACCCCAGATGTTTTAGGGTAAGTTATACTCTTGACTTGTTTTTAAAGCTTTACATCTTCAGTAAGAACATATGGGCTTGGGGCTGAGAGCAACAGGAAGGCTGGAGAATTTCGATTGTTTATAGAGAACAACTTTTGGCCTTGATCTTTCCACGGGATTTGTTGACAATAAGTACAGAATACTGTCAGCCTTATACTTCCAAAGTACTTCCAAACCCAAGGGCATCAGCTGCCGTTGCTGTGGAGAAGAAGCCAATGAAGGCGAGAATAATATGTGTAGCAAATTCAGAACAAAACGGCACACAATAGGCGCCCAAATCAATCAGGAATATGAAAATAACCTGATTTATTTTGGAACAGTTTTCTACATAGTTGAATATTTAGCTTTTTCTCAGTGATAGTGTGAGTTTGAGGCTCAGTGATTTAGATTTTCTTTCTTACTTCCAGTCAAATAATATTGTCTGTTCAGAAAACAAAAACAAAAATGGCCCCTTTCTTTTGACAAAGAAAAGAAACACTAGGCACTGCTTTCTAAACCTGGTGCAACCTGGAAGAGAAGCACATAAATGGTTTACATACTCATTGTAGACATGGACGTCAGATTGTTAATGTTTTATGACTGGTGCATGACTATCCATCAGTGAGTCAACAAGCTGTTCAAGATGACTGACAGTTGTGGTCATGCAACACACTTCGATTGCTCCCGGGGGAAAGATGTGTGTTTTATTTTTAAATTGAAATGGTGTGTTATGACTCTGTCAGGTTTTTAAGAGCCTGTTCCTGTTGCCACAGAAAGTAATAGATTTCTGCAAATGTGTGAAAGGTGTGAAAACTTATAGATTTCTCTTTTTATTTATTTTATGTATATACGTATATACTTTTTAGGCTTTCTTTTATCTTAGGAATCTCTCTTCAAAATATGCCCTGTACTGTCTTTGTTCTTTATTTCTCTCTCCCTCTCCCTCATTTACAGCCTTGGCCCCCATCTCTATCCACTGCTGTCACCCTCACACACTCTTCTTTATCGCTTTTTGTTTTGCTTCTTCCTTATGTCATCAGTTTCTTTCTCATCCTTATCCTTCTTATCCCCACGTCGTCTCACTCCCATCTATCTTGTTTACATGTTTTCACACTTTACTCCCGCTTCAATGTCTTTTCTAAAGCTTTGCATTATGTTATTACCGACTATTTCTTAACCTATCTCTATCCGTCTATTATTCTCTTGTGTACATTGTTCCCCTCTCTTCTTTATCTCCGGTCATAATTTTCTTTCTCCTTCTTTCTATACATCTCTCCACCCCCTATCCTCTCCTGGCTAGATTCCTGAGCTGGGTGCTGCTGAAGATGTTTTCCTCCGTGTTTGGCAGTATTCAAGTTAACCTCAACCATCTGCCGGCTTTGCACAGAGCCTCACAAGAGGTGCAAGTGTCTATAAACACACACATATGCAGTTGAAATGTACTTACTTTTTTATTCACAGAAGATTAAATGTGCTACCATAAACTGATACCCCAAAGGGTGTCAACTCGTCCTGCAACACAGATGCTAATATGATGTTTTGGCTCCACACACATCCACACTGAGGATGTGCTCAGCCATTTAATGAGATTGTAAACAGCTACAGCCCCATATGTTCACATCTCCTACGCAACATTTCAAGGTTAAAAAAACAATATACAAGAATATTTTTCAGTGAAGTAAATGTTCCTTTTTAAGTCTATAAAAAATACCTGAAAGTTCATCTTCAAGTCTCTTTTACTTTTACTACAAGCCTTTTTATACATTTTTAAACTGTTATTATACTGTTTCTTTCTTTAAACTAAATTCTACACAACTCTAATAACATGGTTGACTAAATAGTTACAAGTAAATAAGTCTGAGTCAGGGTTTAAGATGGGAATGAATTAATCCAGTGAACTATATCTTTATTTCCAATCTCACTGAAATGCAATCTATTAGATAAATGAAGGCAAACCCACCGGGACATTAGTCAAGTGATGCTTGTGGTTTTCAGCTGGTTGTCGGTGCATATTCAAGGTTACGTTACACCATGTGAAAAGTGTCAGCATGCATTATTTGCCCAAATGCATTTAGTCTATTTTCTCAGATTTATTTTACACATAAATTAGTATACCGAGAGATTTCATGTGACTCACCGTCTGACTTACATTTCTTTATCTAAGTAACGGTTTTATTTACTCTGTACTGTGTACAGACACATTTAGAGATTAAACACAAATGTGTATGATGTCATTGTAACCATGATAACCATTGTAACCTCAGACATTGATAAACCAGTAACACTGAGAGTCCTTTGAGATTTTGGGGATAGATTTGCCAGTCAGATAAAAAAAAGATAAAGACTGTAAAAATAAAAGTAATAAAAGCTGTATATCGACTACATGCATGTTTTTATTGGGAACCTTATTACTTTTTTTACTGCAGTGGCAGGATCATATCCACAAAAGTACAATCCTTTTTCATCTGTCTGCTTTGACTTCACTCGATAGACATTATCATTGAGTTTGCCGTAGTAGATCTTCAATACTAGCAATACTACTTAAAAGATAGGGTGGGCCACATGATACAGAATAACAGCTGTTGCTGACCTTCAAACAACATACTTATGTTATGTCACCCTCTACAGTACATAGTCACTTAAACATACTCCCCACGTATAACCTTAATCTCTGCCTTTCTTAACTATTAGAGTCTAAAAATATTAAGATTGTGCAATTTTGTCTCCCTGCTGGTTTTTGCTGAAGCTTGTACAGCTAGATTATAATATTGATTGAATATGAAGCCACAGAAACGCTCTCCTAATCCATGCGCCACCTCTGCCCAATCCACCATTGTTTGCCATAATGAATGACAATGTGAAGAATGTTTATCTAAAGCTCTTTTTGTTCTGTAATTCAGGGATCTCTGCTGGTTTATGTGTATATGCGTCAGAGCGTCGTGGACTCTGCTCTCATCCCTCTGGTGCTCTTGTGTCACAACCTGAGAGTCCCATACACTGTTTGTCCGCTCCACATTAACAGCTCCTCCATAAGGTACAGTCATACACACATAAACCCACATAGAAGCATAAATGTAATAACATACAGTATCTTTCACTGCAAACAATGCGTTCAGACACAAGATGACATGATTAGCTGAATTTGTCACTTTAATTTAGAGCACCATAACAGTGTGAAGACGCATTATCACTCCAAGCTTCCTAAATTAAACTAGTTATGCCTGAGATACAGTATCCTATGTTTATCCTTTAGATCAATCCTGCAGAAAGTAGGTGTGCTCCTCCTGCCACCTGCACTGACTGAGCAGGAAGCTGAGATGGACAGTCTGCACTCACCTGTCATGACTTCCGTAAGTCTTGAGCTGCCTTCACATGATCAGTGGTAAAACTGCTCTGCGCTGGCTTTGCCGTTGTTTTCCTATCGCTCGAAATTGAGAAAAAAGTTCAAATTAGTTCAATTATTATTAAACGCTGACCTTTTCAAAGCGCAACCAATGAGATAACAGCAGTATGAAGCGGCACAGGCAAGCAGGGGAGGTAACCATAGAAACAAAACTAACTTGCTTTTCTCACCGCAATGCTCTGCGCTCTACCTCGCGGTGAGCGAAGATTACATTTCCTAACATGTGAAGGCAGCTTGATGTGTTTTGAAGGTTTTAAGATGAGGTAGGATGTGGCAGTATTCGGGGTGACGGCCGTTTCTGATGTCTAAAGTAAAAATGAACGCCCAAACACAAAAGTTTGCTCGTCATTGGGTGCGGCTTCCAAATAGAACACTGGAAGGTTGTGAGTTCAATACCAGGCTGCCACCATTGTACCCCTGAACAAGGTGCTTAACCCTGAGTTGCTCCAGGCGGACTGTCCCTGTAGTTGGTTCACTGTAAGTCGCTCTGGATAAGAGCGTCTGCTCAATGACAAATGTAAATGTAAGAGTCTCCAACCATACTAATGGCTCTGCACTTAATCACAGCAGCGCTATGCCCTGAATACTAACATGCTGATGTTCAGCAGTTAATATCTACTATGTAAATATGGGGCAGCTGTGCTCACGAGGTAGAGTGGTCATCCACCAGGTGGTTCGATTTCCGGCCCCTGCAGTCAACATGTCAAAGTGTCCTTGGTCAAGATACTGATCCCCAAATTGCTCCCGAAGGCATGGCCAAGGATGTGTGAGTGTGTGTGTGTGTGTGTGTGTGTGTGTGTGTGTGTGTGTGTGCATATTTGTAAAAAGTGATTTGAGTGGAATAAAAGAGCTAGAAAAGCTTTTTCTAATTTACCATTCACATGTTTACAATTTATGTTTAGCCGGTTAGCATGCTAAATTAGCTAAGTTAGCCATTAGCCTTGATTGGAGCTTGTAGATAGTGATGCCCACTTCTTCCCACCAAAAACCTACCAAAGACAGACATGGTGTTTCCAATTAAAATGTGTTTAAATGACAGTAACTCCCGCACTCCTGAGCCACAGAAGACTTTTAACAACAGTTTACACATATGCAAATGCCGCCTTCAAAAGTCAAAAGCTAATTTGTGTACCCTTAACTGAGAGTCACCAACCAAAAATACACCCTTTTGGTACAAATCTTTCCAGCCTGACAATTGGAGCAGCATGTCATTAGCTGCGACTGTGAACCTAAAAATGGTCTGTTTACTAGTAGATGGGAACAAAGCACTGGGCAACGAATCAGAAAACACGTTGCTAATGCATTGTGCTGAAAAAACCCTTACAAACAGCAGGTAATTGTATAAAATTGCAGGGTAAGCAAAAGATACCTGTAATTTGGCTGTTTAGCATTTGTGCATTTCGGTTCAATTCATACTCTCTCACATACACACACTTTTCATTGCTCTCCACGGTGGAGTGTTATCTCAGGCAGCTCCTCAATCAGAAACCTGTCTTTTCCCCCCTCTCCCTCATTCCCCCGCCCTCATCACACTCTCTATTCATTCTCAAAATTACCAAAGGGTTTTTCTACAGAGATTGCAGCTTTGGAGTTGGCTGGAGTGACAAAGCAATGAGGAAGAGGGCGGAGAAACGAGAAGAATAGTGGTTGGTTTGATTGTGTGAGCTTGGCAGGTCTGAGCAGGTTGCTTCTATTTTTATAAGACGGTAATTTGTATTTTTTTGGCCATATTTTGAAGATTTATGTGGTTTGTAATAATGTCTCTCTCCTCTTTTGTAACTATCACACTTTCCTCCAGTACCATCTTTATACTCTCCCTAATGCTGTGTTCCTATTTACTTGATTTTGTATCAATGATCAACACTTCGTTAACATCGTTCATATCTTCCTGTCTTTATATCTAACACAGTAGCTGTTTTGTGCTTTGTATGAGTTTGCCTAAAGACAAATTTCACGTGGAAGAGTTACTGACTTTATTAAGATCAATATTGCGCTATTCAGCTCAATAAAATGAGTCTGGCATTAATCAACAAGACTACAGCCACAGTGGAACATAAACAGGTTGTTTATGTGCGACACAGCAAGTAGTTTGTTTTTTTCCTTGATCATTTATGTGAGTAAGCATATTGGCTGTGCGTGTGAAAGCAGGCTTGTTTATTGGTTTATTTCAATGTTAATAGACCTTTTTTGTTTATTGAGTGTAGGCCTGCTGAGCTGCGGCTCAATGGTAATTGAATTTCCCTTGTCTGTAAGGTGAAAACAGTACTTGGGGTAGGGAAGTATCTCTGAATGTCATGAAGCGTCCCCCTCAGTCCCTTTTTTAATTCTGCTCTTTATTCTTTTGACTTCTCTGTGCTGACCTCCTCACTCTGTTTTCCTGCCTGTTTCTATTCCCTCCAAGGTCAAGTTCGCTAGTTTGCTTATGTATATTTTAGAAATGCACGACAGGCATTTTATGTTAATTGCTCCCTTACTGCCAAGACTGTTCAGACCTTTGTCTCTGCCTTGATCTCTCTCCTCCCTCCTCAGCTGGTACGTGAGCTGCTACATGAGGGTCAGGCGATAAGTGTTGGTGTGTCAGCGGAGTCTGGCCAGGGAGGCCAGTGGCTGGCTCGCATCAGACAACTCATCAAAGAAGGATCTGTCCCCGATGTCAGTCTGGTCCCTGTGGGCATCTCCTACGATTGTGTGCCAAAGACCAACACTCAGGTGGATGCATATAAACACACATACTTGCAAGCACACACTAACACCACCCGTTTAGAGCCCTGTGAGCAAGTTTAGTTTAGCTCGGGGGCTTTCGAACTGTGAGTGACGCCTCCCCAGAGGGGTCACAGAGGGAAAGACTTGAGGCAAAGCTGCTGCGTGAGGTGAAAGGGACAGATGCATGCTGGTGTAATAAAAGCAAAAGGAAGTTAGTTATCAACAGTCTGACTGCTGGACTTTGTGTCAAACATCATACTTCTTTTCAACAAGGTCTTAAATCTCAACACACAGACATGATGCATACGTTTTTTAATTGAGTGTCACTTTCACTTCCAGAGAATGTGAAATATCTCTACAAATCTCCTCAGAGCATGGTTATCCCCCAAATAGGAGAATAGAAAAGGAATAACTACGAGTTACAACATCCGTTAATAATACTTAATTTATTGAATTGAATTTATTTTACTTGATAGGGAAGATTTAACATAGGCTAGTTCACATAAAGAGCATGAAAATAATGAGTGTATAACTATTGCTAATTTGCTCTTGTCCCTACTTTGCATCAGTGTAGTTCAAAGATACAGCTTTCAGTATCATAAAACTACAAATATGGAAATACAATTTAGAAAAAACCCTACACATACCACAATACACCTTGCTCATTTATAGCAACATTATTACCTCCGCCAACATGTCCCCCCCCCTCCAGGACACTTTGTCCGCACTGTGCAGCTCCTTCAGTGACAGGCTGCTTCACCCGCGGTGTCTCATGGAGAGATATCGTAGGTCCTTTCTTCCTGCAGCGGTCAGACTGTACAATCACCACGGCCCCTGGTAGACCACCACACCAAGAAAAGTCTATTCCAACACTGTGTGCAATTACCATTCTCATGTGCAATATTCACTCTTACAATTCTTTCCAATGACTCTGTACTTATATTACTGTTACTGTATTTTATTCTATTTAATTGTTACTCGCCACTTCACTCTCTTGCTCTTTGCTGTAACAACGTAAATTTCCCCGTCGTGGAACAAATAAAGGATTTCTGATTCTGAAGGAGGTTAGGTTTTTGGATTTTCATGAAACTCGGTGAAGCGGTGTGGCACGGGCCAAGGAAGAACCCATTACATTTAGGAGCGCATTCGCATCACGCGACGGATACACAAATTATATTTTACTTTTGTTAACATTGCAAATGGGCGTTTGTGCTGCATTCATGTGGTGTCGGAATCATTGGAAAAATGATTAGTTCCCAACTGAGAAAGTTCACGTGAACGCCCCCTCAAGACAAAAAAACAACTGGAGCTATCAGTGTTGTTTAAACACTCTGAGCAATACAGTACTGCAAGAACTACTTCCCATTTCGGGAAATGGGACCCTCGGAGGAGCAGGTGAATGCACTATTGGCCTTGGTGGAGGTGTCAGTGTCCTGGTTCAGAGGGAAAACTAGTTCACCATTGATTATCCAGAGTGCAGCTTTGAAAGTTGTTTCACAACTTTGCTCTCCATTAGTCTTGCCCTCTATTATCTGCACTTTGAGACAGTACTGGAGAGTGGGTGATGCTTTTGGTTAATTGCCATAATAAGGTCCTCCCTACATCATTTTGTTTTGTCTCCCACACACAGTACTGAACACACAGTTCTGGTACCATCACTCAGACTGGCTATTCATCTCAGTGCTCCTCGTAGATCCTTCTCATTAGTGGTATTGCTGCTGTAATGTCCCTCCTAAAGGCAAGGTCTCATTATGATACAATTGCTAACTCTCTGTATATATCACTCTTGTGATTGTGTGTGTGTGTTACATGTCCTCACAGGTCTGCTTCAGCTCTTTGTTGCGGTGGCTGTGGTCTCTACTCT
Organism: Cottoperca gobio; assembly: GCF_900634415.1. Taxonomy (NCBI): domain Eukaryota; kingdom Metazoa; phylum Chordata; class Actinopteri; order Perciformes; family Bovichtidae; genus Cottoperca; species Cottoperca gobio. The sequence goes on from NC_041363.1 coordinate 17,014,996, forward strand.
GGAGGAGACCAGAAGGAAGTGTGAGGATCCACCTCGCTCAGCCCTTTTCTCTCAAGGTGCACAGCAGAAAGCATATATCATTAAAGACCTTCTCATAAATTACAGAAGCGGTGCCCAACATTTTGGCTGGTAACCCTTTAAAATGAAGCAATAGCTACATTTGACACATCATCATAGACTTAAAGTGGGTTTGAGTTGTTGTGATTTTGGGCTTTATAAATATACTTACCTTTAATTGAATAATAAAATGGCATACAATATTAGGCATTGTGATTCCAACATTTTTGGGTGAAGAACAGTGGGAAGATTGTAAGACAACTTCGGTGACTTCAAACAAAAGAAAAAGGACTCAATACTGACTGGAGGCCACTGATGGGTCATTTGCTTGGAGACAGCATGTTCAGGTTTGAGTCCAGCTTCTCAAAGAATCACCATGTTGTATTTCTTTCATGCATATTTACTACCATAATATTTAAAAAATGAAATTGAACTGAAGAAAATGATTATTTCAGGAATGTTGTCTGGGTGTACATAATAAACTGCCAACTAAATGGAACTGAAGGTTATCACATGGCGATAATAACAGAGAAATGGGCTGCAGCAATAATAGTTGGAATTAAATGTTTTATTGCACAAGAATTTTCTTCACTTGGTTTACCAGAGCATGAATATTGAATGATTTAGAGATTGTACTTTGCAGCAATGTGTGCATCCGTGTTTGTGTGTAGGAGATGTGCGAGTCAGGAATGTGCAGAGTAGATGAATGGCTCCCTCTGCAGGACCTGCTGCTGCCTGTTATCCTCAACCACAGGTAATCAAACCACCTGTGTACATGCCTGCATGCACAAGTGACTGTGTATACTGTATGCAGACAAACCACAATACAGATTTGGATTGTGTTTTATCTAACATCTGTGAAATTGAAAAGTTACTTTCTCTTAAACTTTGAAGATAAACTTTCCACTAAATCTTGAATCTGGCACAGACACGATGCAAGCTCTGATGAGAGTTTTCATCCTCTTAGACTCGGTCCAATTACCATCGACATTACACAGTCTGCCAGTGAAAAAGATAACAGAGAGAAAAAAAACAACATCCTTGCTCAATCTCTGCTTGGCTTCTGACGAGCAAAGTGGCTTCTCCCTTCATGTGTTTAATTCTTCTGAGAGAGCCGGATGCAGAAAAAAAACCCAGCACGAGTGAAATAGATGGCAAGTGATCGTTGGATTGGATTGTTATCAGCATGTGAGCAGTTTTAGTTCTTTGTGTATCTCTACATCATTAACATTCTCCGGTACTTAACACTGTGTCTCTGCCATGCTCACTCATTCTGCTTAGCTGCTGAAGTCTCAGCGTTTGAAGCCTCTTTTGTCTTCCCATGTATAAAAAATGCAGGGACTGTGATGACTGCTTTAATGAAAATTAAAAGTCCTCACATGCAAACACTTATTTTCCAGAGGAGCACACACTCGCAGTTTATTTAGTCGTTGTTTTGAGATGAACAATGCTACTGTCTGTTGGACAGGTGTATTACCAGAGCCAGATATGACACTCTCTCTGATACACTTCTGTGTATCTTCCTCACACATACACAGCTAGAGCGCATGAATAACATACTCCTATCACTCAAGAAAAGTCTCAGAGAAGCGGCTCATAAAAGGTATCGCACACACCTCCATTTTTGAGCAATGTCGCTGCTGTTTTTTACGCTTGTATGCACTTTAAAGTGCCTGAGTCTACAGCGTTATTAGACCCACACTTGTTAGTTTTATTTCTCGGAAATATGGTGTCATCTGCTGAAGTCTCATAATGGCCATTAAGAACTGGAAATGCGGCTAATTTTCATTCTCCTTTGCCACAAATGTTGTAATAAGATTGAACTGATCATTACTGAAAATGTCCATGTAATATAATTAAATGATGCCTTTCCTTTTTTCCAGCTGGAGCAAATAATAATTATCCTTGATTTGTTATGCAACTCCCTTGACAATAAATCTAATTTCATGCAACACATTCTGATGGCACAAGGCCAACAGAGGATTTCTTTTCTTTTTTTTTAAGTTTACCGACTGTTACCCGTCATTTTATTTGTAATCCTCAAGATCTCAGTCCTGGTTAATTTTGTGGTATCAGGAAGTGTGGTTTAATGAAGCAGACACTGTTGTCTACTTTGTCAGAAATACAGCAGAAGAGCAACTAGTCCATTTGTTTACAGTGCAGACAATAATTGGTTGTTTTTCATCATACGCAGGGTAGTAGTCTTCCACACAACAGAATAATACAGTTAGGTTGGTAATCTTGCTGAGGAGTTGGAGTTGCAACTATTAGTCTAACAGCTCACTGTGGCAGCTCCTTATTGTTCCTTTGCTCCCAGCAGTAAAACTGATGCAACAAAATGCTGAAAATGACCATGTTTTGCTTTTTGGACGCATCTTTGATTGATTGCTGTTAACACTAATTGAAGTGGCAAATTCATTGCATTTCCTGTGTCTTCTACACAATATAAAGCAACTCGTGTTTTGCCAGTTGAACGCTTTTAATGTGAAGCAGTATCAGCAGGATGTTTGGTTTCCATCAACAGTAACTTCTACAGCTGTGATACGGTGTAGAGAGAGGAAACCGTAAACAGTAAGGCTAATTTGCGCTTCAATCCAGCGTGGGATTTGTAAACTCCACCACTAACAGTTAAAACAACTATATAGAGAGGTAATCCATCCACACATTCATCGATCTATTAGCTATACCTGCTAATCTTTAAGGGTCATAGAGCAGTTATCACTGAAAGTAAATGCTGAATTAAAAGGCTACAAGTACAGTAGTATCAAATATTAGGTTTGACTTAATGAAAATCTTTAGGATTATAACTTTAAAAAGTATAAATCAGTTGATTCAACCTAGCATAACATTTCTGTAAATTATACCTGACATGCTTCTTTCCTCATCTCACTTTTATTCAAGAGCTGATAGTGTGTTTGGCCGGAGGAGAATGTCGTGGCTTCTGCCTTCTCCTCATTATGCATCTGAACTGAAAGAGCCAATTGATGCAGAGAGAGATCTGAGCATCGCTGTCATCCTTCACCTCATCTTCTGTAGGTCCAGGATTATGTTCCCCTGCTGAATCCTGTAAACAAGTCTTAATAAGCTTTTGTTTTAATGGTATGCTAATTTCCCCGCATTATCTCCATGTTCTCTTTGTCTAGCTGCAGCCTCCTGCACAGCCGTGATGTCCACCAGTCTGGTGTCTAGTCTCTTGCTGTACAGACACCGCAAGGTACATGCATCATCCGTGTGTTGGTGTGTTTGCTGAGCAATCTTCCCCATGGTGCTGTCGGAGTTAAAAATCTGCCTGTGCTCCTCTAAAGATCCTTCAATACTCCAAAAGGCTCATAAACAGAATTGGTTTCCGTGCTACTTTATTAGAGTGTGACTGCGATTTTCTGAGTCATACCAACCAGTCCCTTACTAACGTCACCAGATGGTTTATGCACGTGTCTCATTTCAGAACATAACTTCTCCATCCTTCTCCTCCGCAGGGTGTAAGTGCTTCTGCCCTGTGTCGTGATGTGGTCTGGCTCACGGAGGAACTCTTGTTCAGGAACAAAGACGTCGGTTTCGGGGGAAGTTTAGAGGAGGTTGTCCACTATTCCCTCTCTCTGCTGGCCCCTCACCTCATCATAGCTGCAGTGCCGTCTCGGTAGGTTTTCTGTCTGTCAAAAAAGAAAAAGAAAGACCATCGATAAGAGCTGTATAGCAAACTTGTGTGGCTTATCAAAAATCCAATTTCCCTTTCAGTGACGCGTCTGTCTCCATTATTGTCCATTTCTGCCTCCCTGTAGGAAAGACCCTTTTATTGTGCCCCGTCCTTCTCTTGCTGCCACACTTCACCTCACCCTCCAGGCCCAGATCGTCACACACACCTTTATTTTGGAAGCCGTTGGTGGTGAGTGACTTGGCATGCATGTATTTTGTGTAGCTGACAAACTGTTTCCTATAACATTTAAGCCTAAATATCATGTTGGGACCCTGTGTTCCACAGGAGCCTTATTTTTTGTGGGAGGCCTTGGCTCCGACTGTTGGCATGTCAGTATGCAAAATCAGTTTGAAACATGACATTTTTAAAGTTTGGGTACTTAATATTCTGAATGTTTAAGGCACGCTAAGCTTTGAGTGGTGGCAGAAGGCCACTACATGCAGTAGCTCAGTTTTACATCCATTAAACATAAGAAGGAGGCAGTTTCTGTTTCTTCTGTAAGTTCTTGCATGATATTGTCTCCTGATTTCATATATGTTATAGAGATGATAAATCAAGTGCCACACCTGTAATAAATGAGTTAGGCAGGACATTTAAGGGTGATACGAGACCATTATTCAACTGAGAGACTCGGATTAAACCAAAGCAGGCCTTCTCCAGGTGACACTCGGCTTTTCTTTTATCATGTAAAGCTTGTTCTTAACTCCAAAAAGACAGCAGGACTGTTGTATTAGGCTACATTATATTATTTTATTTAGATGTTCCTAATAAACTAGCAGTTGAATGTATATGTAATTTGTACTAAGGTTTCATTTGTAAAAGACATCTTGGTCTTTAGCCGTCCCTGAATACATAAATCTAAACTAATTAAAAATCAAGCCTCCTACTGGGCAGTTATTAGTTCCCTGCTAAAGTGTCCCTGTGTAAGACGAGACATTATTAACGCGAGCCTTAACCAAGTGTTGTTGCTTTAAGATAACTAGACCCTGAGCACACTTTATTTTCCATAACCACAATGTTTCCCTAATCTTTATAACATTCAACATCAATCATTAACATCATTTGGGATTTTGCCGTTCTAGTCGTGAGCCACCTGTTGAATACGTTGTACTGTTTTGTTTCTAGATGCTATGCTAGCAGACAAACTGTAGCCACGTTTTAGCATTGTTGCTGAAATAAAAAAAATAATATGGTCTTTTGGAAGCGACTTCGCCTGCATGATTCATCATTCACGACTTGTTTTGGTTGTATAGGAAGTGACGCTGGTGGGCGGTGGGCGGTGGGCTTTGTGCTGCTGAAAGCCTCTTTGTTATGCTAACCTTGAGTGGTAAATATGTTAAATGAGCTATATTGAGATATTTTGTTGTGTAACATCCAGTAATGGAAGAATGACTCAGATATTTCACTTAAGTAAAAGTAGCTGTACCATAGTGTAGAAATATTCACAACTTAAGTAAAAGTGCACATCAAAAGTAAAAATACTCATTATACATTTCCGAAACATATATTATATTATATTATTCTAATTAATGATGAAGTAATGTGTACATTACTTTAGTGTAGCAGCTGATTTTTTTCATCCCTGGGGATCAGTAAGGTCTTACCTGAACCTATAATACATCTAAATGTATTAGCTGATTTATATTTTGTATTAATAATCTGAATTCGCAAAGTAACCAGTAACTAAATGTATCCAATAAAGGCAGTGGAGTAAAAAGCACAATATTTGCCTTTGAGTGAAGTAGAAATATATAAAGTAGCATAAAATGGAAATACTAAAGTAAAGTACCTCAAACTTGTAGTTAAGTACAGTACTTGAGTAAATGTACTTAGTTACTTTCCAACACAAGTAAAATTATAGCAGATCTACTCATTTTAAGACACTCAAACTCAAATCTCCTCCAGCCTCCATAATGGTTTATGTTCAGTGTTTCTCTTTCAGGTTTGATGTTGTGAAAGAATCTGTGACTCTGTTCTGGGACACAAACAATCTGGATGTCAAGACTTTCCCACCAGCACATGAAAGCAGGATAATAGGGATACGAAGTATAAATAAATAAATACAAAAAAACTTGTGTAAATGGCGGAAATCCTTGATCCTACTTATATTATCAAACACTAGATTTCTCACGGTGTGTGTGAAGAGCAAATAATCCAAAGTTTATGTGCGTGTTTGTTCTTAGCGTGTGCGGTGTCGGCCATGCTGTGCGAGGTGGTCGGCAGTGGCGTCAGCAGCAGAGTGAGGAATGACGGCGTGGACGGAGAGCAGGTCAACGGTGACATGGAGTTTGATGTGGTGCTCTGTCAGTCCGAGCTGACGGAGAGAGCCTTGCAGCTTTCCCATCTCCTGCCTCCGGGCTTCATGCCAGTGAGTATGAATTCATATCACGCACACGCACCCAGTGTGTCTCATTCAATGGATGTTTAATGGAGCTGAATATCCATTCATCCTGCTCGGCTGCCTCTCTCTCAGGCAGAGAGAGGTTTTAAATTTTGTGTGTGTGTGTACGTGCTCCATCAGACTGACTTAAAGGGCTCAGAATCTGAGCCAGACTTACATTTCTCTGTTTGCTCAGCTCTCATTTCGGCAGCTGCACTTTCTTGTCTCTTCTGCTTGCATCTGTGTTCCTCACCTCTTTTCTCCCTGAAAAATACCCCTCCTGGTATCTTATTCCTGCCGGCTTTCATTCTCCTCCTCTGATCTTTGCTATGTCGCTACTGCTCACCTCGTGCTCTCTGTCAGCTGTCTCCCCCTGAACTTCATAGAGATGTGAATATGCCTCTAACCTTTCTTCACATTTATCTTATCTTTATCTCTCTCTATGTGTGAATGATTTCATGGAGCTGCAGTCATGATGCCTGAGTGTTGTTTTCAGCTGACCAGTTTGTATTAAGGAAGATTAGGCTGGAAATGGAAGATTTCTATAATGTGATATAAATAAAAGTAAACGATTCTCTCTCACTCTTTCTTGCTCTGAATTCAAAAACTCAAAATATTCTCCCTCTTTCTGTCTTGAAACTGGAAAATGAAACGTCAACTTTTCAATTTTCTCTTGAGTCAAGCAAAGATTTTGCCATTTAAGTCAATAGGAGATGGAAAATGGAAGATTCTCTGGACTGTGTGAAAGATCATTTTTATCTGAACGTTAAAGGCCAGACTACAGATTACAGCTTTTACAGTTTGACAAATATTGTTGTGACCAAACAAAGCGGTTTCAAATGTGTCTGTGTCTCTGTGTCTCTAGCCCTGTCAGTCGTCCCAGAGTTTCGCTCTGGATGCAGTTGACAGTCTGGTACGCTGTAACATCCTGATCATGGAAGAAGTAAGATAGTTTTTTTTTTTAAATGATACATAATTGTCCCACTGTACACTACCTGTCCAGCAGTGAATGGCCGAGCTAAAGAGACAGATATTTCTTTCAGGAGTTGGTGGAGAGCTAAAGAAAGTGAATGTTGGACTTACATTCATGACGTGGTCAGAAACACGACTCCACTGTTTAGTGCAGTATTACTCATTGTGCGGCTTTAATTGGTGGCTGGCGTGGCAGTGGGCTAAATAAAGAGGTGATATACAGTATATCTCAAAAGTGAGTACACCCTTTAGATTTTTGCAAATATTCTGTTATATCCTTTCAGGGGATAACATAATCCTACTGAAACTTTGATATAACTTAAAGTAGTCAGTGTGCTGCTTGAATAACAGTATAGATTTATTGTCCTTTGAAAATTACTCAGTACACAGCTGTTAATGTCTAAACAGCTGGCAACAAAAGTGAGTACACCCCATAGTGAACATGTCTAAATTGTGCCCAAAGTGTCAATATTTTGTGTGACCACCATTGTTATCTAGCACTGCTTTAACCCTCCTGGGCATGGAATTCACCAGAGCTGCACAGGTTGCTTCTGGAATCTTCTTCCACTCCTCCACGACGACATCACGGAGCGCACGGATGTTGGACACCTTGCACTCCTCCACCTTCCTCTTGAGGATGCCCCACATGTGCTCAATTGGGTTTAGGTCTGGAGACATACTTGGCCAGTCCATCACCTTAACCTTCAGCTTCTTCAGCAAGGCCGTTGTCATCTTGGAGGTGTGTTTAGGGTCATTATCATGTTGGAAAACTGCCCTACGGCCCAGTTTCCGAAGAAAGGGGATCATGCTCTGCTGCAGGATGTCACAGTATATATTGGAATTCATGTGTCCCTCAATGAAATGCAGCTCCCCAGTGCCGGCAGCACTCATGCAGCCCCAGACCATGATGCTGCCACCACCATGCTTGACTGTAGGCAAAACACATTTGTCTTGGTACTCCTCACCAGGGTGCCGCCACACACGCCGGACACCATCTGACCCAAACAGGTTTATTTTGGTCTCATCAGACCACAGGACATGGTTCCAGTAACTCATGTTCTTGGATTCATTGTCTTCAGCAAACTGTTTGCGGGCTTTCTTATGCATCGGTTTCAGAAGGGGCTTCTGTCTGGGGCGACGGCCATACAAACCGATTTGATGCAGTGTGCGGCGTATGGTCTGGGCACTGACAGGCTGACATCCCACTTCTGCAACCTCTGCAGCAATGCTGGAAGCACTCGCACGTCTATTTTTGGAAACCAACCTCTGGATATGACGCTGAGCACGTGGACTCAACTTCTTTGGTCGACCCTGGCGAGGCCTGTTCCGAGTGGAACCTGTCCTGGAAAACCGCTGTATGATCTTAGCCACTGTGCTGCAACTCATTTTCATGGTGTTGGCAATCTTCTTATAGCCAAGGCCATCTTTGTGAAGCGCAATAATCCTTTTTTTCAGCCGCTCAGAGAGTTCCTTGCCATGAGGTGCCATGTTGTCCAGCATTCAGAGAGAATTGTGCCCAAAACACCAAATTTAACAGCCCTGCTTATCATTTACACCTGAATCCTTGTAACACTAACGAGTCACATGACACCAGGGCGGGAAAACAACATCATTGGGCACAATTAGGACATGTTCACTATGGGGTGTACTCACTTTTGTTGCCAGCTGTTTAGACATTAACAGCTGTGTACTGAGTAATTTTCAAAGGACAATAAATCTATACTGTTATTCAAGCAGCACACTGACTACTTTAAGTTATATCAAAGTTTCAGTAGGATAATGTTATCCCCTGAAAGGATATAACAGAATATTTGCAAAAATCTAAAGGGTGTACTCACTTTTGAGATATACTGTATATGATTATGGAGTCAATACAGATATTTCATAAAAACAAGCAGGGCTATTACATACAACCCATTAAAACACTGAAAGTGTCTGCTCTATTATCCTACAAATAATTGATAATAATAATTGATAAAAGATGCAAATATAGACTAGAAACAAGATATTTAAACTTGCTCGGCACTACACTGACTCACTGCGGAGTTGCCAGTTTTGGCGGTATATCAGCACTACAATGGTGAATGTGCTCTTGGACGGGTAGATACGTGGTGGGCTATTATATATGTAAATAAACTTAAGCTCATTAAAACTGTGTTAACTTAAGCATGCTTATGAATATGGACATTTGCTAAAACAATATTTATATCCCTAAATTGGAACATTTAAATTGGAGGATACTACGACCAACCTGGCACTTCATACTCGTGTTAGCTTGGCTCCGGTCGACTCGTTTCACCATTACATGCTAGTTAGCGCGTGTTTCTACAGACGCAAAATGGATCAATTTCTTATTAAAATAGTTCCACACCAGGTGGACAGAAACAAAGCGTGACAAACGAGGAACATTAAGATTTGTCTTTGGAGCATCAAACCACCGCCAATCGAGAGGAAGATGCTGGAGATGTGGTTTGTGGACAGACAACAGCTGCTCCCGTTAAAAAAAGAAAGAAAGGTACGAGCCATACAAGACGAGCATAGGAAAATTCAAGACAAGTGGACAGAGGAGTTTGTATTTGTCCTCCACCCTTCGTGCTTAATGTACAAACAAACCCGCTCTGGTTTCAAGAGAAGTCATTTGGAGCCGCGTTTCCAAACGACGCATCCAAAATTCAACGAAACTTACGCACCTGGAAGAGAAACTAGTACAAAATAAATAAAATAGAGCAGCTTTCTTCTCTTTCTGGACACAAAGGCTCGTACACAGGACAACTAATACAGCTGAACGATTAACTGAGGCATCTTTTGAGATGGATGGATTTTTGGATTTTGGCTGCATTGCATATTGTATGTTCTGGGTGGGATGACAGATTAATAAACAGACTTGCTTTTCATACTTTGCAGTAAAAGTGGCTCTCCTGTTTACTTTGTCCAATCAATGTGGCTCTCACGTAAAAAACAGTGAAGACCACTGTATTAGTGGAATGAGGGAAAAGAACAAACGCAGTCCATTAATAAAATAGAAAACTGACAATAATACAAGCTCAGTGAAATTAGTCACAGATGGGGCAGGTAATTATCATTATGAATTATCAATAAGTAAACAGATCCTTCTTTTCTCGATATTGAAATTTGGTCTTAAGTCTATTGTGTAAAATTAGGTGTCAGAATGTATCTTTTATTTTGAAATACAATTAATTATACATTAAAAACAAAAAGAGCACATAAGAGTTAAACATTAAAGACTAAAAACTTAAATAATTAGAAGTCATTAGAAGCTTTAATTTGTTTTGTTTTCTTAAATGTATCTGGTCGCAGTCGTAGTCTCACAGCTTCCAACTCATTTCTCCCATCTCCAGTTGCTAATGGCACTGTAAACAATGACTGGCGCACAGAAAAGGAAGTGTTTATCCGCTGGCTTCACCGGAACCAAAATATTGGCCGTTGCTCCCCGAGGCTAAATCGTCGTCAGAATGAGAGCCGATTGGTTCAGAGATTGTGATGGCCTCGCCAGACATAAAGAGAGTTATAGTCTGACATGCTGCTGTCTGTTTCACCCTCTATCCTATGTAGATTCCCAGAGACGTTCCCATCTCTGATTCCTGGAGGAGGGATGGCGCTCTGACCTGGACGACCTCCGATGATCCTTATCACTGCGACTCTGACTGTGACATGGAGGAGCAGGAACTGCGTTCCTACAAGGTACTTGGCCTCTCTGGCTTCTTCACTTGCTTTAGAGAAGCACCAGAGGTTATATGAAGGAAAAAATGGCTCCATGCTGCCCGATCTACAAAAGACGACTGCCTCCCGGGCATGTACAAATACCAGAAACGCCTCAGGAAAAAGAACTTTGAAGTAACTAAATCTCCATTACAAAAGCAGATACACAGTTGAGTCGTGGAACTTGAATGCCAATAAGCAGTGTGTGTCATCTTTAGAAGAAGCCTGACTCTCATGACTGATGTATGTGTTATTTCAAAGCAACACAAGGAAGCTAACCAACTTCCAAAGGGACCAAACCAGAGCACAAAGTGCAGGTGCGTCAATCACAAACACGGCAAAGTGACTTTGAGGTGCGTCAAGAGCCTCTGCATAAAGACAGCTACAATCAAAGCACAGCGACATGGACAGATATGCACAGCTTATAGATCAATATTTTCACTGTCAAAATCCAACAAAAATAATTTCACATTTATATTCAAAGGTTCAGCAAACTGTAACATTGACACGAAGTGTTACAGCGACAAATTAAACCAAAAACTATTTGTTTGTTTCTTAAATGCAGATGTTTCCATGCAGGTGAACTCAGTTAAGCAATCAAGTTAATGCACGTGTATTTGTATAGCACCTTTTAACAATAAGGCAATTCAAAGTGCTTTACATGAGACTAAAAGGCCAGATGTGTTCCAGAGCACAATGAGCAGAGTCACACTGCCGAACTGAAAATGCAAATTACTGCATTAAATGGTTAAAACCTTGATGTGGGTGTTCTGACTGAACGTGACACTTAAAGTGAATAAAAGAGTCCATGCACTAAATGCTCTCAAAAACTGGTAAGTGATCAGGCCTTGAAAGATGTCCTCGTGTAAACCTCTAAAAAGAGGAAAATGACAGATTCACATTACATGATCCCAGAACAATATACTATAAACATGAAAACATGTGACTGTCCTGCAATCGGCTGTGTGTTAGGCACACATTCAGTTCCATTTGAATCAAACTCACAGATCTTCGCTTATTGTTTTGACAATGTTGTGTTTTTATGAACATTGCAGATCACTTTGGAACAACGGGTCATGTGATCTCTCCCCTGCAGTTATTATGTATAAATATTTGCCTGACAGACCTTGAAGGTTTTTTTTTTTTAATCAAAAAACATGAGGAACACTAACTACAATAAACTATACAGAATTCATCCAAATAATGTCTTACGCCTACCTGTGCTGCAAGGGAGTTGACTTACTAGCCCAGTAAAACCACTACCACCCCCACACTGGTATACAATCCTCCCGCTACTTCCACTGAGGAAAGAGCCTCATCCATGCTTTACACTTCTACTCTAATCTTTTCTCAGTCTTCTGCAATTACGGTTCTTCTCTGCTGCCTTCAGCTCAGGTGCTGAATGAGGACAGAAATGACCTTCATGCCAAAAAACAAAAACCCCCTTAACACCTCCTCCCCTGCTTGTTATCAGTTAGCCCGATTAGATTCACTTCAGGTCGGCCCACAAAGCACGCTGGCAGTAATCCAAGTGAAGTTGCTATAATAACTCATTTTCAAGGAAAGGCCTGGTGGTGTGTGGGCTTAAAATTGATTGATTGATGCCCAAACACCTGAACTTTAAAACTTCATTTTGTTCACTGTACATGTAGAACTTTTTCCAAAGGCACTTACATTTTCCGTGAGTTATTGTGTTTGTCTATATTGAGTTACTCAATTTAAAGCTTCCCAGCTATGCAAGCTGAGGAACAATATATTCCCTCAGGTGACAATGATGCATATAGTTGTATACATACTCTACAATTACAATTTATGATCTGAAGCTTAAAAATAAACGTACCTGTTTCTTTTGTGACCTAAAGTTTTTCAAACAGATTCCTCTGATGAGCTAAATATTCTATTTTCTACCATATTCTTTTGGTGGCACTTTGTGCAAATGTGTTTTTGTCCTAATGTAATGTTGTGTTAATATTATGCTGCAGGTGCTTTTTGTCCGCTTGCTCGTTCAGTCTTTGAGGAATTCTTTGCCACGCAGCCTCTCGCCTAATGTGTTTTCACACCTCAGAACATCGGTTATTAGTTGAGTTGTATAACTGCACTCTCTTTTCTCTGCCATGTTGAAGTTCTGCTGTGTATTGAGGCTTTTAAGTGCCGCACATTCACATGATTGTTTGAACACTGATTGAATTAGCCTGATTGACTAAATGGCGACTGCTCATTGAAAAATTGGAGAGCTCCATTCAGTATGTCACGCTGAATTAAATATCACTGAGTTGGTGTAAAAATCTGGAAATGAACTGTATTTCTAACGACAAAACGATGGACACTGAGCAATGACAAATACATCACAGTCTAAAAAGATAAGAAAGCCTTAATACTGTATCTGCTGCAGTTCTGGTCTGAACATCCAGACCTTCAGAACATTTCTTAATGTTTCGGCTGTTTAATGACCAAAGAATACAAGAGAGTCTTACAGGACAATATAAACTCTGCCTCCACATATTTCCATGTTACATTGTACGCTGTGAAACTATTTATAAAGGCATTAAATTAACTCCCAGTTTCATGACCTTCCTCAGTCATTACCAGGTGAAACCATCAAGAAAGAGTTTTTACTCACTTTGGAGTCCTGACCTCAACTCCACTCAACACTTTTGGGATGACTTGAATCTGAGTTTATTTTATTTTATATGGACATCACAATATCATTATAATTGTGACATTTATGCACAAGGACCAGATGTCAAGTGTTTGTAGTGAAGCACATATTTACAACACCTATCCACAGGATACATGAATAGAAAAGAGGTACACATGTCTACAGTCCTTCTTATACATTCCTGGTTGTACTTTTGTTTCCCCTGTGGCATAAAAGAAAAGGAGGGAAATTAATCAAATAAATCTTGGGTTTTATATTTTGTTAGGTTTTTTCATCTCGTCTATCCTTCTACTAATAAAAACTTAAATGTTTTACGGCTTCAAAGCAAATCTAAAACCTACTTTGCCAGCACTGGGTTTTTAAGCTGGGACACACACATAAAAATGTGCTGCTCTGGCAAGTTTATACGTTTTATAATATTGTGCCTCTGTTTCCTGCAGCTTTATTACTTTCTGGGGCCAAAAGACCAACTGACAGCAACTTCTCACTATGTGCTCATTGTAGCGGAAAATGCTCACTCATCCCCCCCCCCCCCCTGCCTGTGCTGATCATTCCTGCTTCCGTCTCTGTACTTTCCTAGATAAGCCAGCCGAGTCAGTGTCCAGAGATGCTCTTCTTTCTCTGCAGTATGCTCGCTGGTCATCTGAGGGCGCTGTGTTGGACGACCGCCGGTCTGGACCTTCTACACACGCCTCTGCCAGGTATGTGTACTGTATGTTAAAGGAACAGTGTTCATCTTTGATTGTTTGTTTGTGGTAACTAGTCAAAAAATTACATTTTGATACATGTTCTTTTTCAAAGCAAAGAACCAGAATTGCTAAATAAATGAAATGGTGGAGGATGGTGTTCTTCATGTCACTTTATTTCCCCCCTTAAGCCATTTGTAGCGACCCACCAGCCATAAATATACATTATAGCATGTCACTGAACTGTGAGAATCCCATACAAAAATATATATATCTTAGCAGACTGTCATCGCTTTGCTCTGTTTAATTAATTGGCTCTATCTTCCTGTGTTTCCTGCTGCAGAGGCAGAGTTTGTGGCTCAAGTACACTACCATCTGTGTGACACAGCGAATAAGAAAAAACAGCACTACGGTGAGCTCAACCTGACATCCCCTCCCCAGAACACACACTCACAGAAAGATCTTCCATTTCTTTGTGTTGTAACTTCAGGGGCTTGTCACCTTGCCTTTTCCCACTGAGTTAGCATGTGGTTGTAACATTTAGCAGAGACTCCCCCACTCGCATCACATGCTCTCCTCTTCTTATAAAACATATAAGACAATCAGAAACTACCCAAATGACACCCTTCAATAATGCACAGTGTTGAAATCCCATCAGTCCCACTGGTAATGGCTTTGTTCTGTTATCCCGACCTGGTTTTTCTATATTGGATATCTGTCTGCTTTTTTGATTCATGTGTGCCTTTGCGGCGTGTCTCACAGAGAGCTGCTCAGAGGAGGCTGCACACACGGCCGTTAGATCACTAATAGACCTTGGGGTGAGTGACACCCTGTGTGTGTGTGTGTTTGTGTGTGTGGAGAATTGCAGCTCGACTCAGGACTGTTTAGAAGTTAAGGCTCAGTCCACTTGGCAAAAAGTTCAGTTTTAACATTAATCTGTTCCCAGGCAAACCTGAATCAAACACAAATCCCAAAATCATTTGTAATCAGTCAATCCATTGCTGGCAGCGTTTTTGAGCTTCTAGCTCGGCATGAACAGGAATCCAACCTGATTTGGCTCCAACAAGAGAGAAACTGAGCCTGACTCGAACCAGCCATATCCAATCATGTTTGAGGCAGAAATGTCAATCTTTCAAGAGAATTCACTGGGCCGAGGACACAAAGTGATTTTAAATTATGAATTGGAAAAGTCTAGTGCAGGCAACACTTTTTTTAGGCTCTAGTCGCTGTCTTTAAAAAGAAAAACATTTTACATTTACCACAGTTATGTTTCAAACTATGGATGTATTTTAAAACATGTATAAATTGTTTAAAATTAACTTATAGCACAAATGTAATTACTGTGCAGCATCACAGTGAATAAAAACATCCCTGGGATCAGTGATGTACTGAAGAACAATGTTGACATACATGCACTTAACTTTAGTACTTCCAGTTTATGACACTTATTACACGTTTACGCAGCGTCCGAGCAGCCGCTCCAGTCTGTCTGTAGACATGGTGCGTTCAGGCACAGTATTAAAGCGTAAAAATACACTTTTGTGTTGCGTTAACACGTATAGCAGAATTAAGGGCGAGGATTTAGACTTTTTACTTTACTATATTAATATGATAGCTGAAGTTACTTTACTGATAATGATTTTACACAAAAAAATATATGATTAGCTTGTAAAATATGATTAGTTGTTATAGATTAAACTACCCAGCAAATATGAGAGATATAACACGCTAATAAGTGAGCTTCTCCGGTGCTGGTAGGTGTTTGTTTTTTTAACCTTTGTGCAGAGCCAGGCTAGCTGTTTCCCCCCGTTTCCAGTCTTTATGCTAAGCTAAGCTAATTGCCTTCTGACTGTAGCATCGTATTTACCGCTCAGACACGAGCATGGTGATCCTCTCATTTAGTGCTCGGCAAGAAAGCAAAAAACGTATTTTTAAGGATTCCTCAGTGACACGTTTCCATTTCTTCCTGTGGGTTGTGAGGTGAGCTAATATGAAAACACCGCACTCAGGCACAATGAACCGAGGATTAAACTTTGACGTGACCAGATTAAGGCTTCACGTTTATTGTGATGGACGATCAAACTGCAGCCTCTTTCAAGTCTGTGAAAGTTTTTTTTTAATAAAGTGCAGGAAGGAAGGCAAATGGTCTATATGAGCATCTGGTATCTCCATCTGCACTGACTCTGCAAACAACAGCAAGGAAAAAGGAGAAGGGCAACACAGCTGATGAACACCAACATAAGAATCTAAGAACTGAAGAGAAATATTCGCAGATTCTAGTTAGAAAAATAGAGAAAACGGCAGCTTACTCAAAGCCTGGTTATCTATAGATATACGAATCAGTCTCTCACTATTTAACTCAATAAAGAAGACGGTGTCTGCATCCATCAGTCTGTGGGTTGGGAATCACTTAAAAAAAGCATCATTGACCTATATATCTGCAAAGATCTCAAGATCACTAACTTTCTTTTCAAGGTTATCGTTATCCTGCTTTTCTTTAGGATCTGACTGCTAATTCTCCTCCCTGATGTCAAGACAGCTTTCTAAGATCTGCAGGTCTAATCTGGTGTTTATGCAGCTGTAAAGCAAAACAAAAGACAGCGCTGTCTAAAGTTTGGCTCCCTCAATTCGCCTCATTATTTCCCACTGAGTGAATAAGGTAGCTCAATGTTATTTATGTAACATCTTTGTTTTTCTCTTTGAAGTCTTCTTGTTTTGAAAGGTCTTGTTTTTGTCTCTGTTATTACTTCTGTGATTTTTTCATCCTTATGCAAAATGCACACAACTAAAGATAAGAAAAGCTCGCTCGCAGCGTTCAAATACAGGTTTACTAAATAAAAAGCATCGTGGAGTGCCCTGACATTGCTGTGTTTATGTTCGCTGCAGGTCCTTTCGCAGGAGCGTCAGAAAGGAGGCGTCTTCCTGGGTGTCTGTCCTTTGTTCCAGTTGTCAGAAAACCGGCAAAAACTGCGCCGCTTCATCTCACAGTACCTCTACAATTAATGTGTTTAACAGCAGCGTGACTCCAGAGCTACACTCGGCTTTGTTGTGTTGCAGAGTCTGACTTCATCCTCTGTTCGTGCCAGAGAAGCTTGTGTTCGGTGTTAAAGAAGATGCATGCTGAGCTGAACGCTCGTGCCTTTAGGTTAATTGCTTTTTGATTTTTAAGTGATGAGACCCTGATTTTAAGTTTATCTTTAGTAATAGCATCAAGTAGCTAAGTAGCATTAGCATAAAGCCACAGGAGACGAGGAGCCTGTGAGGGCTCTGCGCAGCGTCGTGTTGCGACCATGTTTACGTTGTAATGAAGGCCGCTCAAGTTTTGTCTGTAACCTAAGCATTGAGCTTCGTTCTGCTTTTTCCTAGTTTTCCACAAGTTAACCAAAGTTCAAACTGACAATAAACAAGTGAGCTTATCTTATCATAAACTCGACACTTACCAACTTGAATTGGTTCCTTGTGTACAGACTGGTTACAAAATACTTTACAGTAGTATATTATGCTCGTTGTTATTAATACGATTTCTTCCAAACAGCTCCTCCATTGTAACTTGCTCTCCTCCTGAATGTAGATCTTTGTGTGCCGACTCAGACCTCAGGAGTCTGTTGGGTTGACGTAGACCTTTTGACACCAAGACAAATCTATGCCTTGCTTTGAACAGGACATGCAGCCTATTTCTGGCAGGGGTTTATATTTTATATAGTTTAAAGCTGTCTGTTTGTACCGTCCAGAGTCAGCGAGGGTGTTTCTGTCCTTTCAACACAAACTAAAGCTGCAGTTGATCAGCTCTCATCGACCGTGAAACTCTACTGCCACCCAGTGTTGAGCGGCATGTTAAAGCCTCAATACTTCTCATACATGCCTCACTATACCTCAGTCTTAAATCCATACTACACACGAATGTAAGAAGGTGTTGAGTATGTGAACTAAAAGAACTCAGTATACACAGTGTTTTACAATGCGCTGCATAAAGGAAATGAAGGAGCTTGAAAAACTAATTGTGAATGAAGGTGAAACCAGAAACACCTCTAATACAAGAAATAACCATTGACCGATGTACGGTGCAAACATAATGTAACTTCCTATTAGTTTACAAAAAAATCTATATACTTAAGTGCAAAAATAGTATACTATAAAGATAATTATATACTACATATTGTACCAGATTACTATGTTGTATTGGGTTTATTTCAGTGTAATACAGCAAGCCTGCATTAAATCTTACCTTCATCAAGTGTAACATGTTCATCCGTTCCAGAGCGGTGTTATTTCAACTTTATGTTCGTTGTGGTGGATGTATGTAGTTGTTGGTGCTTTTGAACTGTTGTGTTTTACTGAGAAGTATTTACTTTGTCCACCATGTTCATATCATTGAGAGTAGAATAAATATTTGAAACACATCTCATGTTTATTGCAGGACCTTTTTCAAGAATTTCCTTGAGTATATCTGTTTTAACTCTTCTTGTAAAATAAAGTTCTTCACATTTAGAAAGAGGAGAATCTTTTGGGGAGTTAATATTGTGGAGCAGGTTATAAATTGTAGGGTTGGTGGTTTTATCCCCAAGTGTCCTTGAGAAAAACCTGTGTGTGTATAAAGTAAATGAGTTTGGGCAAAATCTGCCAAATTAATGTAATTCTGAAATTGAAATATTAATTTCACACACAATTAAGTGACTCAACGGTCAAAAAGGATTTCCAGGTACAAACAGCCTCCTCTTCACGCGACTGCAAAATGTTAAATGGGTCCATTTTGCCCGGAGATTTCTCTAAAGTCAGTGAAAGAATGATCAACTTCAGCGATTTGTTAAAAAAGAAAATGAATCAAGCAGTTACACAAATCAAACTGCAGAACGAAGTAATAATGAAGAATCTTCTCCCAGGCAAAGCAAGGGACACATTTTGAAGACCGCTCATTTCTTTATTTGATTAAATTAATTAGGTGTCTGCTTGAATCCTCTAAATGAGTCAAAAAGTGTTATATACAATTCACCATGAATATTAAAACGACTTATTGAAAGTCATTCAGTTTCTGAGTGGGTGGCTGCTGATCGAGGGGTATTTTTACAGATGGTGATGACTCAACTGAGGTCAAGCTGCAAACAGCACATCATGTAATTACACTGTTTCATGGTGTAACTATACCATGTTTTCCTTCCTCACAATAACTGTAGTGCCATACGTATTCATCGGCAAACATTTCCAGCTGATTTACACATCAAATGGAAATAGTAATTCATTGTGTAAAGCAGCCCATCAAAAGTACAAAGTTAATTGAACTGCAGATTCTTGGTGTTTTCAGCCGTTTGTCTCCTGGTTTAGACGACCTTGTTGATAATAGAGCCTAATTGGTCAATCTGGCACTCCACCACGTCTCCTTTCTGAAAGAAAAAACTCTTTTTACTGCTTTTGAATTTAAGCACTCCCTCTATTAAAACACTTTAACGGGACTATACAGAGGCCTTTAACTCTGCATCATAAAATAACACATACATTACATGTAGCCATTAAGTTATTGTGGATAAAGTGAAACTAGAACTGATGTGCGTCTACAGACACAAGAACTTATGCATGCTTGTTCTACATTTATTTTGAATCTTTAGTATTTTCCCACATTAAATCACCTTGAGAAAGACGGGTGGCTTTCTGAACACACCCACGCCTGGAGGAGTGCCTGTCAGGAAAACATCTCCTGGAGTCAATGTTACAAATCTGAGAGGAGTAGAAAATCACATCGTGGAGGTTCAGATTCAGCAGCAGGAAAGCGCATGACGTGCGCCTTGTAGAGTTGCTCAACAAATTAAAAAAAACCCTAAACCCTTCCCCAAAAAACCCTATTGTATTATAGCGATCCTGTGAAAGCTGCCGTGGGCTGCCATTACTACCGAACGACACGGGCATTGTCACCAGTAAGTCAGGCGAGGGAGGGAGAGGCTGAGAGTCTCAGATTAGACAACGCTCCAGTTGGTCAGGGTGGCTCAGAGCGAAAGGGTGCCAGCCGTGGTGGACGAGTCTTAGTTGAAGCATGTAATAAATTCAGCTTGGAGTCCATAAAGATCGGAGGACATTTGCTCACACAGTGCTCCTTTTATTAAATTACATTTTGGACACGAGTTGCATAATTTCTACAATGGAAACTCTGCACTCTCAGCTCAAGTCAGTGAAGCAGAACGATGTTCTGTGTGTGTATATTATGTAACTGTGCAAAGTTGAAACGCGCAAAAAAAGACAACTTCATCATCAGTTGAGATATTGCACAGAGACGACTTACTTTGAGACCCAGGCGACCAGCGCCTCAGTCTTGAAGATCATCTGATCAGTGTTGCTGCTCTGCACTGTGTCTCCATTAACCAGGCAGGAGACTCCCAGGTTGTGAGGATCTGGAGGGGGATCATGTAAAAAGCACCTTTATTATATATTTTATATTACTATTTGACACTTAGACTTTAGAACTAGACTCGAGCCCACAATAATATTGAATAATGGTAATTTCTAGCTCATGCTGCATCAAAAGAAAGGTATTAATAAGACTTTAAATTTAAAAATATCTTTATCTTTTCTTGCCTACGTGGTTGCGGGCTGGGAAACATTTATTTATAAACTACAAGTGAGACTGATGCAAGGGATTGGATTTTTTGTGGATTTTCAAAGCAAACACTGTCAACACTTCTAGCTACACAAGATGGAAAGCATCATCTCAACGTGTCACTTTTAGCAAAAACTATTTTACTTAAATTGATATAATTATTTTTTCATTGGTCAATCCAGCCATCATTTTTCAACAGTTCATCCGGGTCCAGGTCATGCTAATTGAGTCAACATTATTAAAAGTTAGTTCTGTACAGCTGACAGAAATGTCAAACTCAAATTCTTGTGCTTAATAAATATTATATTTTATTATACTTACCTTCCCTACTGGTATTCTAGTATGCCGTGGAAAACGTGTAACAATGCATTATTTAAAGTCTTAAATAAAAATGTAAAAAGTAGCTGTGAGACAGCGATGAACTCTTAGGATTAATCCTCAATATTAATGTCAATCGTATGGATTAGTTTGTTTTTTCTTATTATCAAGCTATGTAGGACAAATATGTGAGAATACAAAATAAGATTGTGAGTACCGCACCTAAAGTTAGACAGTTAATGCAAAAACAAAATCTGCTTTTTATTATTATTACTTTGTAGCTATTAGTTATCGTACACTTCATTATGCTGAGCCATATCCTTGACTCTAAAGTTAATCTGAAATGTACGCATGTACTTTAGATTGATATCGCCACGATCGTGCCATAAATATGATAACGTACATTAATTAGTCATTAGATTGTTTTCAACCACAGAAATCATTTTTATTTATAATTTTCATATTTGCGTTATTCCCCAGATTGTGTTTAATTCCCTCCGTGTCTCTTTCCTGGCTGTGTTTTTTTAGTTCCCTCTCACCTTTCACAGCGTCGGTGGTCACTAAGGCGGGGCCGAGAGGACAAAAGCTGTCGAACGTTTTTCCCAGCAGCCACTGCTTCCCGTTGCGTTTCATCTGCCAGTCACGCGCGCTAACATCATTGGCCACAGTGAACCCGGCCACGTAGGAGAGAGCGTCTTCCTCCTGAACAACAAGAGGAAATGGAGTCAGAACAGATGCTTCACCAGAGCATTAAGTGTCGTCAGAGGTGATGTGACGCTCACCTTGATGTGTTTTCCTCTTCGTCCAATCACAAAGGCCAGCTCCACCTCCCAGTCCACCTCCTCCAGTCAGACAAAAGAAGCAAATACAACAGCGTCCCATTTACAAACTACGCTCTAATTCAAGCAGATTTTAGTCTGTAGTGTCTTCACAAATGAGTAAAGTACACTTAAAACAGTCAATAAGTATTAGAAATGTATATATTTAAATATATTCCAAATGTTGGTGACAGCTCAAAATGTTTTTGATAAACAAACAAACGTTTTGAATGAGATGATTTGAGCTTTGGTTAAAGTACATCCAGCATCACACTTATATAATCATTTAATAATAATATAAACAGAGTATGGTGATTTTGTCTCCATTACCTGCAAAAACAGTACAAAGAAAGGTATGTACATACTGTACTTTAGATAGTATGGAGTTGGTTCAGTTCGGCTCTTTTTCTTTCTTTTAACTAAAAGAACATTGCAAAATGTAAACGCCTACGTCAACATAAAGATGTAGGAAAAGTCATCCACGCCTTTATTATATTACACTTTGACTGATGCAACGCCTTGTTCAACTGCTTCAACAAATCTTCTCCATCTCACTGCAACTTCGCAGCAACAATGATCCCAGTAACACCAGTTTCAGCTTCTCTCTTCTCTAGGATTGATTTTAAAAGAGTCTTTGCGCCCTCTGACCACCAGGAGGAGCTGAAGGCTGAAAACTACATGTCCCTGCAACAACCTCCCACAAACCAAATCAATGCACATCTTTAAATAGCATCAGTAAAGACATTTGTTTGACTTTCTCTTGATTTCGTAACTTTTTTGGACTGTTGTCTTCTCTTGTCTCACTTTTCACCCTTTTTCTTCTTCTAGTAAAACACTTTGTCATATCTTGTTTGAAAAGTGACATATAAATAAAGTTTCTCACCTCGCTCTCTGAGGGGAGGATGATGTCGTCGTACGGCCCGGTGATGGCGCTGGGGAATTTGCTGAAGATGATCGGTTCTTTGGGGATCGGGGCGTTCTGCTCCAGGCAGTGGTCCCGGTAGTTCATGCCCACACACACTACCTTCTCTGGGGCCAACACGGGAGACAGCAGCTGGAGGTCTGATCGCTCCACCACACACCGACCGGACGACAGCGCTCTGAGGAGGAGGAGGAGGAGGAGGAGGAGGAGGAGGAGGCGTTGGTACATACACGATGATTTGGGACAAAGTTTATTGAAGAGGAAGACAAAGATGTGGAGGGAGATAAAGGTATAGGAAGAAGATGCTAATTCAACAAGTCTATTTAGGAAGATGGTGTTTCACCACAAAGATGATAGTTTTAATGATTTATCAAGAGGAGGAAGTTGTTCACTAAAGAAGGGATGATGTAGGAACAAGTTGATGATTTAAGAAGAGACTTAAGTTTGAGGAAGATTGTGATTAACCATCTGTGTTTTACGATGAGTGTTATTTATGAAAATGATTAAACAAGAATAGGTGGATTTAGAAACGTGATTTAAGAAGATGAAAATGACTACACAAGAAGGTTGTTTTCCTTCAGGAAAAACGTGCTGACTTATGACTTACATTACCGTGAAGATGATTTATTGAGAAGATGAGGAGGAAAATGATAATTAAGGAAGATGATGACTGATGAGGATCAATTAGGAAGAAGACGACAGTGATTTAGGAGCCAATATAGAGTGAAAACAGAACAAAGATATTTCATAAGACTGGATGGGTCTGATACCTCTGTGCACACTCCAGACCTTTATCTCCCAGCTCCAGCAGCTCTCTCATCGTCGAGGGCATGGAGGGGTCAAACTCCTTCAAATCCACCACGCCGAGCCCTCCGTCAACCTGCTCCACTCCCACTCTGATGCGTCCTCCGTCACCATGCCGATGAAACTGCACCAGACGCATCGCTGCACCACTCAAGCCTCGCCTCGGTGGGTTTGGTTGTTGTCTCTGAGAGAATAAACTCCTGAAGATGCAAAAGGAGCGATGAGGAAGTCTCATCTGTGGAGGACACAAGAAGTCAAAGTGAGGAGAGCAGGAAGGAAATCAGAGAAAATAGAATTCAAGGGTGTCCTGAACACATTATTTAAAACACTTTTGCTCCCCGTTATTGTCAATACGTCACACCTGATCCTTCACATGTCAAGAGACATACAATCTAAATAGATCGCAGCACCTGCGCACAAGTCAAAACGTCCCTTTGGTATTATAATTGTTTAAGTAATCAATACAAGGTTAGTCTGTTCGATGCCATAACATAGTGAAAAGTGACAATACATTTTCCAAAGTCAAAAGTGTGGACACATTACTTTTGACTGGTACTGTATATGCAACTAAATGTGGTATACATTGTTAATGTAATTCCCCAGGCTGACCTAGGACTTTTATAAACTTCTCTGACTTTAACCGTCAGAAGGAAAAGTTTTCAACCCTCAATATTTATAATGCCTGAGCTTTACTCGATACCCAGACTAGTTTGTCGAGAGGAGGCTCGATGGGTAGAAGTACAAATCATGTCAGCAGATCTGCCACAATGCACAATTATCAGCGTCTGCTATCAATTGATAATAGAGCAGTATATCATAACCACGACAATACAAGCATGAACACACAGCTGCAGTCGAGGTAACCTCTGCCTACCTGCAGCTCGAACTGAAGATTTGCAATGTGATTTTTATCTGAGATAAAATGCAATTGAAAGAGGCAGGTTACACAACGATCAGCTACTGAATAACTAGGTCAGCTGATGTTTCTAGCTTGCCCTTTGTACCGTCTCACCTTTCCGGTTCTGCACAGAAAACACTTATTTTATCTACTTCCGGTTAGTGTTCCATTTCATGAGGCCAGTTCTGTCAGAATCGAGATAAAATACTTCAACAGCCACTAACGACAGTATGTAGCTATGGTTGTTATAATATGTCAAGAAATTATTCCTGTATTGGTCATTTAATAGTTGTAATGCTGCTTTTCGTGTTTGTTGAAATAGCTCTGGAAACTACAATTCCCTACTTTTCCCCTAAATGCGTCTTCACGTACAGTTGGAACTTTTGCCACTTGACATAACTACCGTAATATAATTAATACGTTCACTTATATGGATAATCAGATTCCTCACACACACTTTGGGTGTTTCAGCTGGATCCTTAAGTAACTACTTAATATTTAAATAAACGAAAAGTAGCATTTTACGGCTTTGATGTCTGTAATTACGAGTTACGGCAAGCTTGCGAAGGCAGCACGTGTGCATCCTAGCGGATCATGTGATCAACCGTGGAGGACTAAAGGAAAGGAGTCGTTGTCACTACCTATCAGCTGTCTCTTTCACCCTGAAGATCCCAGACTAGGAAGACTAAAATGTGTACCAGGTGAGATTTCAGCTGCTTTTATTTTAATGTTACCGTCTGATGCCTGTTTGCATCGGTTTTCTAACGTGCAGCTTTCCGCCGCGTGCGCTTTGTGCGTGAAAGCTCGAGGGCACCCGGAGAGGTTTTTGTTTAATAGCTGTTGTGTCGTCTTTACTTCAACTATATTTATTTAGAAATTGCATTAATATGTGGTCACGTAATTGATCTGTGATGCTTCATGTGGAGATTCATTCACGACTCAAAGCAGAACATTTGATCCTCTCATGTTGCAAAAGAGGCTTTCTCATTTCTGGATTCAGTTTCCACTAGAAGGGCCCACACCGGCTTTTTTTCTTATTCTATTTCAGCTGAGATTTAGCTTTCACTCTTACTATACTTTCCTTGTGCAAGTGTCATATGATGCCAGAAATGTCTGACGAGTGTCAAAAGCAGACTTGATAACATTATCATGCACACACTGGTGAGTGCTCCCTATAAAGTTCACACTACGTATAAAGTTTTGATTGTGATGCAAGTAATTAACATGTCACCAGTGCTGGAAGAAGTACACAAATATTTTACCTTAAGTGGCAAGTATACCATGTAGATATACTCTGCTACAAATAGTCCTGCATTAAAAAATGCATTATGTATTATACAATTAGATTATAATTGTACTTTAGTAAATGTACTTAGTCACATGCCACCACTAAACGGATCTCAAAGGTCTTGGGGGTTTTCCACACTTTGACCCTCTCCGTTATCATCAGCCACTGTCTGAGATATAACGCTGACATGGCTTATTCCAGAAGAGGAAATAACTTCTGTGTTTTTCTCTGTGCAGCGTCCAGCCTGTTGAATGGACTACCGACCTCAAGAACCAGAAGTGAGTTTTAATAAAAAATGCTGCACTTCCTCTTTAGCTGCCTCAATGTTGGTAAGTTATTTTGTGCATTGGACAGTTTTTTTAGATGTTTTTTTTTTTCTTTGTTCTTAGTTTTGATGGCATCGTGTTGGTGACCCGGAACCATGAGACTCTGCCCTCCGAGCTCGAGTGTCTGAAAGCACCGCTGCAGGACTACAGCTCTGTAAGTCCCAGCTGCCACCTCCAGCTAATCTCACTAACTATAAAACGTGTAATTTCTCACCTGATCTCCCTTTGTCTCTATTACACCCAGACCAAATTAATAAGACTATATGTTTTCATGTAGGACTGAAAAGGTTATTTCCTAAAATCCCTTGATCGATCTTTGCATTTGTGCCTTTTCTTATTAAAAATGTGTAAATAGTTATGCATAGACTGTACAGGGTTTGTACAAAGTCTTGACATTTTGGAAAATGCTTAATTTTAACTCATGTTTTCAAATTGGCAATATGTTTGAATTCAAATATAATCATTGAAAATGCTTGAGTTATGTGTTTCATCTACACAAACACTTGTGTAGACTAAAAATATTTGGGTTTTCCTGTGAAGTGTGTGTGTGTGTAACTTTCCTCATCTGCTCCTCCTCTAGGTGGACAGCAGTCTGGGGGAGGAGGTGGTCATCCTGAAGGTCCCTGGTCTCCCTGGTAACCGCCTGGTGTTTGCCTCTACCGGCCCGGTGAACCGTGACTACGATGACGTCAGGCGCTTCAGTGATGCAGCCGTAAACGGCATCAAAAGGTCCGTAGATAGAAGCTGATTTGTTTTTTCCCTGTCAATGTTTTCATAGTGCTGGTTTACCTCCAGGTTTCTCGTCTGTCTCGCTCACATGTGTGTCCTCTCAGGGCCTTGAAGGCCGGCATGCAGCGTCCCCTGCTGGTCTGCCCTCCACACAAGGACTATAAGAACAGCAGCGTGGTGGCTGCACTCGGGGCCCTTCATGCTCTTTACATGGTGAGATAATACCTCCTCCTCCAGACCTGATCCGACTACAAGCTGATAGTTGTGTGTGTGTGCGTGTGTCCTTTTTTACGTTATACATTAATTGGTCGATTTTAAATTCCACCAAATCTCTTAATTTAAAGTGCTTCTTACTAACATACTGCAAAACCACTTGCATTAAAGTTTTGGGGTATGGCCTTTGTCTCAGCTGTATCTGCTTGTTTCTAAATATAAAATATATATGGAGTATTCTCTTTCCCCCCCCAAAGCCCCTGGAAGTGAGGGAGGGGAATGTAAAACCGACCGACTACAAGGCGTGTGTTCTGGGTCTGTGGGCAGCACAGGAGGCTCAGGGACTGAGGCTGGTGGAGCTAGCCGATGCTCTGGAGAGCGGGAGGTGGGTCAAACACTTTGTTCCCCGCTAAGTTTACTCATGTTGTAGCGTTCACTCATTCACCACCAGCTGTCCTGTTCCCCCTCCTCAGACTGGCATGTCGTGACATTGGTGGCTCAGACCCTGAACGTATGGCCGCTCCTCGTGTGGCCGATTACGTACAGGAACTCTTTAAGGACAGCCCTGTGAAGGTAGCAAGCAATAAACCTTATCTTCTTGTTTTGTTCTTGTTCGGAGAAAGTCAACAACCCTCTGGTATTCTTCCTAACACCGTGTCTAGGTGTAGTCTCGACTGCAAGCGTGTCAGGCGCGTTTCTTACTACACGTCTCATTCAGCAGCTTTCAATTATCTCCGGCTCAATGCAGGCTGAACTCTAACGGGCCTAACCGTGACCTGAAGCGAATTGAATGCTTAATAAAACACTACCTCTTACTACAATATACTACATAGTTTAGGGTTTAACATTTAAATAATTAAACTTTTATCATATTGTCTTTTCTTATTATCTGACCTTTTATTGTTTCTGATGGTTTTCTCCTTTTTTATTGCTGTTTTTAATTATTAATTGATTCTGTAATGTGTATTTCTTCATGACAAACAAATTGCTTTTGTGAACGGTAGCTGTGTAATGTGTGTTAATGTATGAAAAAAGCCTGTCAGGTTTTCTGGCCCCAAACATACAAATGTATCTTGTGTTTAATAACCTCCAGGTCGAAGTGGTGAGCAGCGTGAAGCTTCTGGAGAAAGAGTATCCCTGTCTGGCTGCAGTCAACCGCTGTGCCGACAGTAGGAGAACTTATTTTATTTTTATCAATTATTAACATGAACACAGATTTTTTTAATGTTTTGATTTTATTTAAATGTTTCTACACTTATTCATAGTTTCATCCTCGTACAGGTGTACCTCGTCACCAGGCCAGAGTTATAAAGCTGCAGTACTGCGGAGAGGGACCGGTCCAAAAGACCCTCATGTTGGTGGGAAAGGTGAGAGACGCTCGGACTGCTGCCCTTGAGCCGCTAAAACATTAAAAAGGATCAAATAATGATGCACATTATATTTTTAGTATTCTAGTTGGTGTGAAATGTGACAACGTTTTCATAATGCTCTGGAACAAATGGATGCACATACGTAACTTTAAAGTTGATTATCAAGTAAACGGCAATCGTTTTAGGCATTTAATGTGAATATTTTATATGATAGGTTGTCCACATACTAAAATTAAAGGATTATTAATTCTGTAGACAGTTGCAGCCTTGCTTTCAAGCTAATCAAGGAGAACTTTAAGGAGAGAACGTTGAGTTTAATGGTTGTATTGTCTGAAAATGTGCATGTATTGTATCTTAATGACCAACTCCTGAATAACTAGAGGTTTGTTCTTATGTGGCGTTTCCAGGGCATCACGTACGACACTGGCGGAGCCGACATCAAGGCTGGTGGTTTCATGGCGGGGATGCACCGGGACAAGTGTGGAGCTGCTGCTGTGGCCGGCTTCTTCCAGGTAAATGGCCCCCATCCTCTCTCTGCAGCAGAATAATAAACCGTAACATATTAGCTGTAAAGAGATGAACATGCAAACCCTTGTTTAGCACTCTGAGGAAAAACAAATGGTCCTCAGTAGAAGTTTTAATTTGGTTAAAGTTTTTGCTCCTTTCCTCACCCCCCTCCCTCTCTAGATTTTAGCCAAGCTGAAGCCAAAACATCTAAAGGTTGTCGGCTCCATGGCCATGGTGAGGAACAGTGTCGGTGCAGGTCGGTGTTAGCCACATTTCTTTTCCATCGTACATATTTCCTGGTTACGTTTCTGTCCGTGGGATCTGTGTTAGAGCGCCGCTGTGTGTTTCCTCAGACTGCTATGTGGCCGATGAGCTGGTGGTTTCCCGTGCGGGTCGCAGAGTGAGAGTGGGAAACACGGACGCTGAGGGACGCATGGTGATGGTCGACCTGCTCTGTGAGATGAAGGAGAAGGTCACAACACCCAGTTATTAAATAATTTGTCAATCTTAGCCTGGTTTCTGCCCTTCTATCCCTTCTCACTCTGCTCTGTGTCTGCAGGCGGTACGTGAGACTTCTCCTCAGCTGTTTACTATTGCAACTCTGACTGGTCACGCCATCAGAGCCATGGGACCCAACTACTCTGTGAGTACTGCTGAAATACTGAGAAGTTGATATTTAGACTTCAAAGATTCAAATGATAACCATAATGACTTGTTTCTGTGTAGATCATCATGGATAATGGACCTGCTCATCGCAGCCAAAATGCTGCTCAGTGGCAGAAAGGTAAGGAAACTGTACGGAGAACTTGAACTGTGAAAGTGCATTTTTTTAATCTTGGGTACAGTTGCTAGGCTTTTCCAGGGATTTTATCTGCATCTCACGGCCTTCATCTGCAAAACGAGATTTAATCATGTGACCTCAAGTATCGACTTGAGGGGAGGTCAACTGAGCAACCTGCTGATGAAGACTTTGAGATGCAGCTGCAAGCTCTTTTTGTCAAACTACAGGGATAAAGCTAACAAAGCATTCTGTTGATTACATGCAAACTCCTGTTTGCCTTTTAACAAGTCCGTGCTCAGCATTAGAACTAAATAATAATTTCATCCATTAATTGATTTGATTGTAAGCTAATTTTATTTAGATTTTCTTTTCTTCGTATTAATGATGATTAACTATCAAATATTTCTTGCTCTTTTTGACATAATTTGTGTAACTTGGTATCGTATACATTTGTCATGACTTCTGACTTTTTAGAGAGGAATTAATTAGAAATAATTGGCTAATAAAAAGAAAAATACTTACTGTCCAAATCTATACAGGCAAAATTGAAATTGGCATTTGAAGCAGAATACTCAACACAATATTCAACTTTCATAGCATAAACAGTATGTTTATATGCTCAAATGCGCCAAACATTATGTGACAACGTCATTACGTCGCACTCATATTAGAGAGGTATTGCACTGATGTTGAATATGCGTTTGTCAAGTGTTTAAAAGCAAAGCAGTATATTGTTTAAAAGTGGTCAGTTTTTAGAATATAGAAAGAAAAAGGTAACTCCCGCACACTTACTACATGCCACAACAGTTTAATAATCCTATCCCACTTTTCTGACCTGAAGATCCAAGAAGGAGTCAAATGTCAACATTATTAAGCTATTGTGACCTGGAATAAGTGTGCAGGCGTTAACTTTTCCCTCATTTATGCTGTTTTCTGATCGCCTTGCACCTACGTGATGTGTGTAGAATTACTCTCCTACTAGTCTTTAGAATATAACCATAATTTAAGAAAATATAAATGGCTGCAGTGATTCCACTCATAATAATCCCTGTTTCATCGTAGTCTTGGATTTAATCCTTCCTTCAAAATGCAACATTATGCCCAGCAGATGTCGCCATTTTGACTGTATAAATTATTTCCAGCACTAACTGCTTCATAGTGGTCCGATGTTTCAGAGAGCTTTATTTCCTCCATCACTAACGCGTCGTCTTCTTCCTCTCTCGTGCAGCTGGAGAGGCGTTAGGCGACGTGTTCGAGGTGTCCAGTATCAGACGAGAAGACTACGACTTCCACAAGGGAAAGTCTGAGTACGAGGATATTCTGCAGTGCAACAACCTGCCGTCCACCGCCACACCTCGAGGACATCAGACCCCCGCAGCTTTCCTAATCATGGCCTCCGGGCTCGACAAGGTGCTCACACATTGTCACAATAAGTTTATGATTAATCTGTAAATATGAAGAATAAAGTCATTAACTTGTATTATTACCTACATTCTAGCACGGCGTGGATTCTAACAAACCTCTGCCGTACTCCCACATCGACATCGCCGGGTCCAGCGGTCCTTTCCCCGGTGTCCCAACAGGAGCCCCCATCCTCGCCATGGCAACCCACTATATCCTGTCTGATAGTCTCTAAACAAACGGCCCCGGTATAAAAAGACCACGTTGTCTACACTCCATGCCAACACAAGTTTGGAAGCCGTCAAAGTATAAATGAAATCTCTGCCACAACACTTAATGTAATCCACGTCTAACATTCCTCAATACCTCAGATTGCTTTTTCTGCAAAAATGTTCTTTGCGCTCTTTTCTAAGATCTTGTGACGTTTGTCCCGCCAACACTAATGACCCTGCTCTTCAGTGGCCTGAGTCAACATGTACTGTAAATGGCAGTATAAAAATACCATCCTTTTTTTAGATGCGTGTCTGTATGTGTGCGACAAACCGGGGACATGGTTGTGTGATGAGTGATGCTGTGTGAGTCAAACCTCCATTAATCAATAAAACTAAATTTGAATTTTAAACTGTCTGTGTGCTTTCTATATAAATATGTTTCCATAAGTTTGCATATTACAAGTTATCAGAGGGGAAAGAGTAGTAGGAAGAAGAAATACTGTGCCTCGAGATGGGGAGAAACAAACATTGCACATGTTCTTTTCTCACAACACAGATTCATTAAATATGGTGAACTTATTATCATATACACAAACATTCATGCCTCTTGCTTATATGTACACATTTAAAAACATAATTTATGATTCAACCATTAAATATTCCTGTTATGCCTGTGTGTTTATTATATCGTTTTCTGTTTTTGTTAGTTTTTTCTCATTACAATTATCAAATCTTCATCCTCTAGAGATCTTTGAAAAGACGATACAAAAATTGTACATAAAAAAATTAAGTAGAGCAAGCAGAATAAAACTTAACAACCATAACATGAATAAAAT
The DNA here is from genome assembly GCF_900634415.1 of Cottoperca gobio. Lineage (NCBI taxonomy): Eukaryota > Metazoa > Chordata > Actinopteri > Perciformes > Bovichtidae > Cottoperca > Cottoperca gobio. Next base: position 17,047,170 of record NC_041363.1, read on the forward strand.
GTATTGTATGTCTGTAACGAAGGTGATCCCAGTAGCCGTCTGGTCTCAGTCTCCGTTACGTTTATGTAGCTCACAACCATATATTTGTTCATATTATGCACAGACGCGTGTATTAATTTGTTTAACCGTGTCTGGTATCGCCGTTCTCTTCATCCATGTGTATCCCTGGTCCAGAGTTCACGGAATTGTCCTCTCCAACATGGCCGACATCGGTGCCCACTCGTGTTAGCGGATGGGAAGTACCGACAACGGACACGGAAATGACGCAAAAACGCCGAGTCATTATAAGATGACGTTAGCGCGCGCTTACAGCTCAAACCTTCGCGCTGCAGTGAGAGTGGTGTCTGCGTGTTGCCGTTCTGCCAGCTAACAACACAAAGACTGCATTTTTATAGGACTCTCTCACTCGCTGATAACGCAAACTGCCAACTTCCACTTTGACGGAGTAACGTGAATAACCTCTTCGTTTGAATCTACGCAGACGTAAAACTCCACCGCAACCATGTTTGAGGCTCGCCTGGTCCAGGGATCCATCCTGAAGAAGGTGCTGGAGGCTCTGAAGGATCTGATCACAGAGGCCTGCTGGGACGTCAGCTCGTCCGGCATCTCCCTGCAGAGCATGGACTCCTCTCACGTCTCCCTGGTGCAGCTCACCCTACGGCACGACGGCTTCGACTCGTACCGCTGCGACAGAAACCTCGCCATGGGAGTCAACCTCAGCAGGTAGAGTAAACATTAACGTCACATACAGCTCTGTTAGTCCAGAAAACATTAACATGATGCATCTGTTGGGTTGTTTAGGTTGTCTCCTCGCAGAGAAATTGAGCATCTGCTGACTGATGTTACTAGTTTGACAGGTCGAGTTGCAAAGGTTTGGCGCGGCTTAAATCGATTAAAAAACAGCTGATGTTTGGTTTGTGTGAGCGGTTTGTATGCTCATAACCAACCACTAACGGTACACGCGTTATAACGTTACAAACTGTAACTTCAGTCTCTTTTTCTTCGCTTAAATGAGCTGTCTGTCTAATATCTGAGGCTTACAAAGAGGGTGGCCATCTTGGCGGAATTGCCCGGGCATGTCTCGACTATACTGAAAAGTTAACGCTTTACTGTCTGTGTTAAAAAATCGAGATGTTTGCGTACTGTGTTGTTTTAAAAACAGGTCGGTTGATTCAACATACAACTTTTGTTTTGTGTCAATAATTACAATTACATTTGGTGCAGACTAAGAGCTACGTTGTCATTACGCAGCGACGTAATTTGAGCGCCAAATTCTCTGCTTGGAGGGTTGGCGGGAATTGTTTTTCAACCCGGGAACTTCCACTTCCGTTTCACTGCCGCCTCTCTTTGTAACATAACACTGGTGCTTTTTGTTGTCATCATTTTTAAACATGGAAATACAATCTGACCGATATTCTATATCTGTTTCCATATGTCAAAACAAATGTATTAGATTCACACACACTCTTTACTTTAATGCAGGTCATGTCATTTGCAAACTCAATGATATATAATGTCGGTATAAGTAATGGGGGGCACCAAGTCTTTTATTTCCATCTTCAAAAGTGACATGTTCAATTTTCTGATAACCTAAACTGTCAGCTTGGGCTATAAAAACCTTTTTACATTTTATAGACTGATTTTTAATTGGGAAAGAATCAGCAGATTAATGAATAATTCATTACATTAAGTTGAACATTATATGAAACTGAATACTAAAGCCAAAGGTGAAATCATCAAATTGCTTTTCTGCCAGATCAGCAGCCTACGACCTAAAGATATCAACTTGAAATGTATATTATAACAAAAGTAGAACATATTCACACATGAAGGTGGGAAAGAATATTATTTACCCTATAAGACCTAAACAATGAATCCATCATTTAAATCGTTTTCTAAAAGGACTACTTTTCTTTCCTTCTTTTCATCTTTGTGTATTTGTAATGCTTAAAACCGTAATCACAAGTTTAATTCTTTGACACTACAGCACATGTTGCCATGACATTTTCTCATTTGTACTATTGTGTTTTGTGACCGTTTTAACATGTTTTTTTCTGTCATTCTCACACAGCATGTCAAAAATCCTGAAGTGTGCAGGAAACGAAGACATCATCACCCTCAGAGCAGAAGACAATGCAGACACACTCGCCCTTGTGTTTGAGACGCTTAGTAAGTTATTAACATTTTAAAGCAGAATAAAATATACTTAAAGGTTGCTGTTCAGATCTATTTGTTCTTCAGCACCAACCTCTTATTTACCACCTCTTTCTTTTCACTTGCAGACCAGGAGAAGGTCTCAGATTATGAGATGAAGTTGATGGACCTGGATGTGGAGCAGCTTGGTATTCCAGTAAGAAATTTGTGTCCTGTCCTTGTCTTTTAGATCCAACATACTTTTCACACACGCGGTTCCTGACCGGTCTATTTGTCCTTGCAGGAGCAGGAGTACAGCTGTGTGGTGAAGATGCCCTCAGGGGAGTTTGCCCGTATCTGCCGTGACCTGTCCCAGATTGGTGACGCCGTCATGATCTCATGCGCCAAGGACGGAGTCAAGTTCTCCGCCTCAGGAGAGTTGGGCACAGGAAACGTCAAGCTGTCCCAGACGAGCAATGTTGACAAAGAGGACGAGGCTGTGAGTATGAATGTTTAAGTTTTAAATTTAGAATAGAAGTGGACGGGTGATAAACCTGTGGGTGAGCATCATCGACATTTAATAATTTGTGTTTTTTTTTTTTTTTTTTGTAATCTAGCTATGAGTTAACACTTAGTGAATGTCTTTGAGTTTCTGACTGACGAAATGAAACATTTAAAGACTTCACATTCGACTTTGAGAAAAACTAAGATGAATATTTTTCAATATTTAAAAATGACATTTTATCGACCAAACGATCAATCATTCAAATTATCAGCAGGTTAATCAATAATGTAAATCAACATGAGCTGAGTTTATTGATATGCAACAAATTACCAGGTCAAATTCCTTGTATGTGCAAACCTACTTACATAAACCATTTTTGATTCTTAAGGCAGTTCATAAATTATTAATTCTAACAAAAGATAATTTATTAAAAGTATTTGTTGCTTATTTAATGTTTTTGTTCCCAGAAGCAAGGTTTAAAATATTGTATTCAGTCGGCAACTATTTTAAAAAGGCTTTATTAGTTCCAGCTTCTCAATTGTGAAGATTTTGTTGAAGAAGCTCTTGTTTTTAATTCTTGTTTGCTAGTGACTTTTGATTGTTAGTCAAAGTTTTTTGAAGACGTCACATTGAGCTACTTGAGAATGAGATTATTAGATTAATGGAGAGTGAAAATAATTGTTTAGTTTTGTGATGGCACATGTAAAATTTGACAATTCTTCATTTTGTGTTTTTTAGGTCACTATTGAGATGAATGAACCCGTCCAACTTATCTTTGCCCTCAACTACCTGAACTTCTTCACTAAGGCAACACCACTGTCCAAGACCGTCACCCTCAGCATGTCCGCTGATATCCCCCTCGGTAAATCCTTTTCTTAAATGACTAAGTCTTCGTTTGGATTCTCTACATGTTTGTAGAAACTGTTGTGGCCCTAACTTGCCTTTTTGTTTGTGTCTTTCTACAGTGGTAGAGTACAAGATTGCTGATATGGGACATGTCAAATACTACTTGGCACCCAAGATCGATGAAGAAGCCTCCTAAATTGTTTAATAACGGCCCAACGGGAGAATAGAGGAAAGCGGGCGACTGGGACTTGAAGGGCTGAAGTGATCACACACGGTGGTCGATGATCACTGTCTGAGCTCCTGTCTAATGGGATTCACAGCAGGAGCTGTAGTGTCGTCTTTTAAAAACAGTCATTTGTCAGCCGCATGAATGATGCCATCTGTGTGATGTAGTGAAGCTTTGACTCTGTGTTCAAAGCGACTGGCTACGGTCCAGACGGCTCCGGTGTAACGCTGGTTTACTCTACTTCTGTCTCTCTCTCTCTTTGCCCATTTTGGAAAAGCAGACTTCAATTATCCCATTCCTTCTTGTAGATAATGCATTTGTAAATACTTCCTGTGGTCAGCCAACTCCAAATGTTTTTGTATTCATTGATTCAGTCCAAAAATAAGCAAATTAAAGTTGTTTCCAATATGCTTTTTAATGTTTCTGACATTTGTGAACAGAAGGTTTAGACCCATTCATAGTGTGCCTACAAAGTGAGATCAGTTTGGACTCTTGTTTTGTTTTGATCACAAGTAATACCCATAACCAAGCGAATGATAACCCTCACACTGAAAATGATGTACTTGTCTGTCGGGGAGGACAACGGCATGAGCTCATTTCGATGCAATTTTATTCCCTTTGTACTTGTTCTTAATTTAAAGAGAGCGATTTAACTCATGTTTATGAAAAGTCCTGTTGGTATTGTATTGCTCTAAAGTTATTTATTATATTAAGACATGGAGCTGAATGTACTGAAATAGAAATGAATCTTACATCTGGCCCTGCTTCCATCACTTGTTGACTTACCTGTGGCTGACCGCATGTGCTGCTTACTTGTTTCTAAACCTTAACAGACACCACTTGTGATGAACTCTTTGATGATTTTACATCTTTGGGCCTCGAACTGCTACTTGCATGAAACCAAAGACGCTTGGAGGTTAAATGTCTGAAGAGACTAAAAGTAGTGCAGTAAAAAGTACATTCAAAGCATAAAATGAGCATTAAAGTTACAGTACAGGAGTAAATGTACTTACTTTCCACCTGCAGCAGGAATGAGGTGAAACCACTAGGTGGTGCTCTTCTACTTTTGTTTTTCATGTGGGAGAGAAAATTATTAAACTAATCACCTGTCAGGTCACATTTGTACAATCATTTATTCTGAAGAAATGTAGGCTACTCACAATTTCCATTTGGCAGTTTCCCCTAAAAGGACGAGAAGTTTAACAAATGACAATGGGTGTGGATTTATCTTGTTCTCTGGGGTAGAGAGCACCTGTCAGTTACATCAGGTTGATCATCTTTCATAGCTACATGACTATTAGCCAATGTCAAGGACGGGTCATTTGCTGGTTCCTCGTTGTACTTCGGTTATTCAACAACGTTAAAAGAGATTTTGATGTTCTCTGACAGAAATCATCAGAGCTGCAGGTCTGTTTTCATGCAGGTCAGTGAGCAAACTGTTGAATATTCAGAGAATTCACTTAACATGCAGCCAGAAATACCTGAGAAACACAAGTCTGTTGGTCTGTCTGCAGCTGGTTGGTCTGCTTTTCTGGAGCCAGACATGTTTTAATCCTCACAAAGCTTTAATCTGATTGACAGCCACATCTGGCAGCGGTCTACACTGAACTTCTCTACTGTACACAGAGCAGAGTGTCTATAATGAGATACTATGACAGGAATAGAAAGAAGCGAGCTGGTATCTACTGCTACTTGTCAAATGTGATGTCGTTTTCTTTGGTTTGGTTGCATTTCCTCCAATGTGAAGAAGAAAAGATCCTGTTACTTCATTCTTGAGAAACTCTCTCAAAATGATGACTTTGTATATATTGATAATGATTGGCCTTGTAGGCCTACGTCAAAATATTGACAGTGTATCTCATTAATTTGAAATATAAAGTCAATATTTGGAGGTCTCATTACTCTAAGATATTAAGTCAATATTTTGAGACAATTTCTCATTGTTTTGAGATTGTGGGTCAATATTTTCTGATATATAATTCATTATTTTTAGATAGATAGATAGATGATAGATGAGAAGATACAACTACAAGCTAATGGCTACAGCTACATGAAGCATTAGCTTAGCCTATTTTAGTTTAGCTTAGAACAAAGACTGGTTATCGAGAAACCACTAGCCTGGCTCCGTCCTGAGGTCAAACAAATACCTACTGGAGCTCACTAATTACACATTTAATATTTCGTGTTTAACTTGTTCAAAAACTACGTAAAGCATACTCAACATTTTTACACTTACGCTTATGAACCTATAAAAGCAAACAAGCTATAATGTGTTAATTATTGAACTTAAGAAGTGCTGGTAGGAGGATTTTGTTACTTTTGGAGAAAGCCAAGCTCGCTGTTTGTTTCCAGTCTTTGTGGCTAAAAAGAGGTAACAATGACATCATCAGCCTTTTGGCCAAACTTAACAGCTACTAGTATGTGCCCGGTAAGTTATCCACCTTCTTCTCATCTATGCTAACGTTGATGGCTCGTCTTCCATGTTCATTTATTTGTACACTGCATATGTGCATATCTTTGTTATGAGATACCAAATACTTGATTGTGCTTCCTGTTTTCTTGTCATACTTTACTTAAAGATAGGCTATTCATTGGACACATGGGACCACTGTTCTTACCTAAAATATAGCCTAATGAAATATATAGTAAAAACAGTAGTCTTATGTGCCCAAATACTAAATATAGCATGATAAGAAACACTCACTTTGGACTGATTTGGAAAATTAAGATTAAGCGTTTTTCCCATAATGTCAAACCTTTACCACAACTTTATCTCTCCATCTTTCTATTTGTTTTGTTTTGTTCTTTCCCTTAATCCCTTAAAGAGACATTTTCTCATTTTCCGAGCCATCGCTGTAAAATCTGAAACGTCCTGGTTGAATGAAGAATAAAAGCAGCCTGAGGTAGAGACAGCAGATTATAACCTCACTGTGGATTGCCTGTGATTTTAATCCCACAGCCCTCTAAAATATCAAAATCCATCATCTGAAAGGGCTGGACTCTAATAAAAGAGGATTTTAATGCATCTCACCTATCACCCTCTTTCTACTCTGCACTGAAATGTTCTTTACATTTCGTGAGGGAAGCTGTAGTCTCATATTATTTAATGTTCTATAACACAATGTACTGCAGCCGTGGATTTAGCTGATTAGAGCCACTGTTCCAGATGCAGAGGAACAAAAGAGATGGGACTGTCATCTTAGGAGGTGGCCGATAAAGAGAAGCGACGGCGTAGCCATTTAAAATGCCTCAATATTTAATTAACCACTGCCATCCAGGTTAAGATTAATTCCTTCCTGGAACAGAGCAAAGAGGCTTCAGCCTGATTGGGGTTTCCACTTCTGAATTGGCCACAATTTCAGACATGCTTCCTAATGACGAATAACGTTGGCTGTAATTATGAGTTATATTTAATAGTTAGAAGTAGATTATATATATATATTTATTTACTGTATATATCGTTATAGTTAGATTTAGACAAAATCAGGCCAGTCAGACTATATGTCTTTTATGTCAGAGCTAAAGGAGCTTCTGTCATGCTGACTTGATGTTACTGTAAATCCTTGTTTGTTTTTATATGTTTTCCTTTAACCCATTTGTGCCCCCAACTGACATTTTGAATGTGTTTTCTGGGTTTACCGAAGCACAAATCTGAAGAAACCTTTAAATTCGGTCAAACCGTTTGGCTAAAAATGTTCTTATTATTTCTTAAAATACCATTTAAAAATATAGATATTTTATGAAAAAGACAGTTGTCCCATGTGCCCAAAGACTAAATATAGTATGATAACACAATTACTGTATCTCAGAAACTAGGATGAACACGATCAAGATTTGTTATCTATGTTAAAGATGTGCAATGTAAAAAACACACAGAAATGTCATATGGAAGACATTTAATAAACACAATGTTAGTTTTTTATTCTTTTTTATTTGACTATTAATAAAATTGTGATTTCTGATGTGATCTAAAAAAAGTTTATTAATAATAATAATAATAAATTGTATTTATAGGCGCACTTTTCATTTGAGTAAACAAAACTCAAAGTGCTACAGAGTACAAACGATGAGCAGAATATACATAAAATAAAAAAATAAAAAACCATTTGGTTTTAAAAGCATCCACAGTCTGTGGCGTCCTCAGATGTTCAGGGAGAGCATTCCACAGTCTGGGAGCAGGAGCAAGGCTCGATCTCCCATGGCTTTGAGCTTGGTCCTGGGGGGAAGGAGGAGGTTATCCTTTTCAGAACTTTTCTTGTTGAGGTTTGTGGGATGAGCAGTTCTCTGAGGTAGGATGGAGCATTTCCGTGAATGCACTGATGGGTGTAAAGGGAGATTTTATAGTCAATCCTGAGTGAGACCGGGAGCCAGTGCAGTGATTTGAGGATGGGTGTGATGTGTTCGTACTTTCGCACTCTCATCAGGATCCTAGCAGCGCTAGTAGCTTCTGGAGGTTTTTGCTAGGAATCCCGATGAGAAGTACGTTGCAGTAGTCAAGTCTGGAGGAGACAAAGGCATGGACAAGCTTTACAGCATCTGACAGAGAGAGTGTGGGGCGGAGTTTAGCAATATGTTTGAGATGGTAGAAGGAGTTCTTGCATGTGTGTCTGATGTGGGCCTAAAAGGTCAGGTGAGGATCCATTTTAACACCCAGATTGGTGACTGTTGATGAGAGTGCGATGTTCTGACCGGAGAAGGTGATGCAGATTATGGAGGATGACCCCTTTAACCCTTTAAATTGCTCACATGTGGCCCTGAATTATTAAAGGTAAATGATGAGATGGATAATTCTCTGCATTTGGTCATATCAAAGTATCACAGTGAGTTCAGTATAGTGAACACCTCATAGTAAAGGACTTTAGGCCCCTTAAATAATCTTGATCTTTATATTAGTTGATGAAATTAGTTGATGAAAAAAATAAATGTAAATAAATGTTTTTTTGTGTTCTTACTCTTTGCTTAATGTAGTCTGTTGTATTCAAGTGAACCTGATCTCTACAGTGTTATCATGAGGCTGCATACCTGTCTCTCACTCTCTCCTCTGTCGCTGTCTGGCCCTTAAATTGCTTTCTTGAGGCAGGGGATTTTGGCCAGGGAGATAAGGAGAGAGAAATAAAACACTCTCTTTGGCTTGTCTTTGTCCGCGAGGCAGGGGGAGTGTACTGAGCGTGGCACATTTACTGAGACAGAGGAGAGAGCAGGTTGTACTCGCTCGTCCCTCGGGTTAGGGAGGAGACGCCTGCCGACATCTTACCAGCCCATTTCAAAAACCGCCGTCAGCCTTATCAGCAGCAAAGCAAACTGCTTGTGGAGTAAAGATGTCAAAACACACAGTAGATACTCACTGAAAGTACATGATCCGCAGAATGGGTGTGTCTTTGTTTCTCCACCATCAACAGATTTATGTGCATCTTGTTTTGTGTTTTTTTCTCCTTCTTGTCAGTCAGTCCAGGAGGACCCCAACCCGACCCTCCGACCTGACACTCTCTTACATAAGCCCTTAGTGCTCTGCTCTCTCTCCACAAGTGCAGGCTGCATGGATTATTGATGCCAGCACAGAGCAAACAAGTCCTCCCAAGGCAAGGACATGGCACCCTCACACATGTGCTGATCCACCTGCTTCCAGAACCCTCTGTTGAAAGTTTCATTATCTCTATTGCAAAGCTTTCGGCGGCAGCGTGATGCGGTTCTTGTGGTGTGTGGATGCAAGGATTCCCTTTACACAAACACAACACTTTACTTTTTATGCACGCAACCACAATACATTCATATTACCCTCCTCCTCATTCTTCTCTCTGAGCTTTGATTTCACACAGCGTGCCTCAGTAGTTGACACACATGTATTTCTGACTGTGCTCCTTATGTTTAAGTCATTCCCGCATGGATTAGCATATTAATGGGATGTCCTCTTCGTTCCTGTTTCAGTCAGTCAGATTTCACAGCGAAGGAGACGGACGAGGCGAATGCGGGATGGGGATGAAGAGAAGTGCAGAGATGGTGGAGCGTGCTGTAGCGTGGGAGTCACACCTGAGCGTAATGATACAGGTGGGACGAATAATCAATACGAGAAAGGTTCTCAGTGACAATTGAAAATCACTTTATTTGTGAGTAGTGATCCAAATTAAAACATAAAGAGAATGATGAAAGAAATCCATTTATTAATTGATGCTTCAACATACATTAATATTAATTTTCACAAACATCTGCACAGATATCACAATTCATTGCGTGAGATTATTGTAATTTTTCATGAGCTGAGAACATTAGCCCTGTTTTCAGCTTCGTTACAATGTGTTTTCCAGGGTTTTTTTTTAGCAAAAGAGGTTTGAAGATATTCTCAACCTATAAAGATGCACTTTAACCTTCAGTGGAAAATTCAAGATCGAGCTGAAATTAAAGTAATTCTCTTAATCCAACTTCTCAACTGTGACGGTTTTCTGCTTTTCTTTGTCTTATTCAATAGTTACTTGTAGGTTTGTGGTCACCTTGGGCTTTAAGAAGATTGTGATGGTTAGCCTATTATTTCCTGACATTTGTTAGACTAGCGAGGTTTTGAGAAAATAATCCGTAGATTAATGGATAATAAAATAAATCTTTAGTTGCAGCTCTGTTAGAGATGATTTAAAAACCACAAACTCAAATGTTCACTCATTCACACAGTTTCTTCCTCTTTTTCTGCACAATCACATCTTTGTCCCTCTCCGCCGAGGGATTCCTCGTTTTCGCTACTTAGCAACTGTTTCCACGGCTACAAAGTTGCTCCCTATCTCACCCCCACCCCGCCTCCACGATAAGTCCCCCGTGTCCCTCTGCTCCTTTGTGTCCACTTCCTAAAGCCACTGTTAAACACTTCCTGTTGTTTATCTTAATTTAAAACATCAGGATACCAAACTGCCTGATGCTTCAGCTGCATTATGGTTTGTCTCGTGCCTCGGACAGGACGTCGTCCAGCTCCATCGTACATGATTCCTCTAGAGATGGATGTTATCTTGATGCTTTTGCTGCTTCTATTGGTCCAAGGAGGGCTGTAGAAAGTGTCTTGATGAATGTGACAACCAATTACCAATTACACTCAGACACTTTTCCTTTTCCCTCTGGATGTCAGAGGCTCTGAGACCTTAGCACTTATGTCACGAAGACAGATGCAACTCATTGTCCACTTGTTTCTGACTGTCATTCACACACTCGAGAAGAGAGCAGAGGAATCTTTGAACGTGTTGTTTTGAGAAACAAGTCCACAGAGACACACGGAGATAAGGAAATAATATGCTGGGCACATCCATGAATACAAGTGTTGGAGCTACAGAAATATCTATTTATATCTCTCCTAAAAATAGACATTCTTCTCCATAGAAACATGATATCCTTCTGAGGGGCGAATTACACTTGAGCTGCTGCTGTGTGTGTGCGTGTGTGTGTGTGCGTGTGCACGTGTTTGTCTAGCTGTGTGTTATTCTTCTATTTCTTCCAAAGGTGATAGCAAATTACCGACTGTATCATCCCAGCTGTGAGGCTCTTTCTTGGGGAATCTCCTCTCTCCCTCTCAGCCAACAGCAGACAGGATTTGTACAGTGCTTTGATGATCAATCCCCCTCCTCCACCTCTTCCTTCTGTCACGGTGACAGGCTTTAAGCCGACAGGCGCGGCATAGATTCATGCACATTAGTGTACAGTAGCTGAAAAGGGGAAGTGTGTGAATCCATGGCTAATCTGCTGTTGTCTAGTTGATGTGTAAAAGACTAAATGAAGTGAAAATGGCAACTCTGGCCTTAGAGTCTAAAAACTAAAACAATCAAATGTGCCAAATGACTCTTGTCTAAAACATTAACATCTAACAGGGATCATTTGGATGCTGTTGATTGGCTACAAGAATGTTTCAATTCACTTTAACCTGACCACGTATTCTGGTGTAATTTGTTCTCTGTACAATGTGTATCAGCACAGATGTAATCTCCTTCATGACATGGATAAAAGCATAAAAGGTGTACATGTTATAAATCACTCAAATGCAATCGATGAGGACTCATCTCATTCGTAACAGAGAAGTGGTTTCCCAAACAAGGGGTCAGGACCTCCCAAAGGGGTCACAAATTTAATCTGACAGTCATGAGATGATTTAATGGATTGTGCTGCAGAAACAATATTTCAATTCCAGACTGTTCTATCACCACCTGCACGTTTTAAATATTAGTATTATTACCGTCCTGAAAGACAAGATCTGTCCTTGTCTCAAAGTTGTTTTTTTTCCTGTTTGCCTGATGTTATCTCTCCTCTTCTGCAGAGACTCTGGATGTCCGGGCGGGGGGGGGATAGTTGATATCAGGGATAGTTGCCCGACTCAACTATCTGATGTCCTGGATCAGAGAGCCTCTGCCGATTTTCAACCATCTTCCATCATATTTATTCTGTGTGTGAGTTCAGATGGAGCTGACCCTTGCACTGATTGTTTGTCCTACTGAGCCATTCTCTCCGATAACTGTTATCCTCCCTCGCAGTGGGGTGTGTGTGTGTGTGTGTGTGTGTGTGTGTGTGTGTGTGTGTGTGTGTGTGTGTGTGTGTGTGTGTGTGTGTGTGTGTGTGTGTGTGTGTGTGTGTGTGTGTGTGTGTGTTACGGAAAGCGACCAACGCAGGGATAAAGTGGACAAGATGGGAGGGAAGGGATGGAGATGGTGATAAGGTGCGAGACAAGGGCGAGGATGCTGACAGATTTGAAATTAGAAAGAAATTCACTTTGTTAAAAGTCACTTTAGCGGTAAGACCTTCAAGAAAGAGTTATAATCTTCTCCTGACCTTTTCTAAGAGACCTGACTCTTGTTGTATTGTGTCGTATATCCTCAGCAAGGTTTATCAATCATTAAAACATAATCTAGTAGAAGTTTCAAAGCTGCAGACAATGATGGAAGAAGTATTCAGATCATTTTACTTAACATAGAAATACACACCTACTCCTTTTAAAGTATCAACAGTCCCCATAAATTAACATTATTCCTACGGCTCACAGTCCAAGCCCCTACTGACTGAGCCAGGTAGATAAGAGCAGGTGTGCAAATACTCTAATCAATAAGAATTGGAGAGACGCCACTAAAAAAAGGCTGCAAGAAGAACTTCAGCAGTAGTGAAATTGAGGTACTGTTGTATTAACAGTTGATTTTCCAGAACGTCAGTATTGGTGTTACAGCAGCATGGTGTTGGAGCAGCATGTAATCCATTCAGAAGCTGAACGCACTCAGGGTTTTTATAGTTTTAATTAGGATCGACCAAAGGTATTTATTTGCCCAACCAATGTAATAATCCAATAATTATAATTACTGTAAAACTTAAAATAATCTAAATTTGATCATATTCTATTCATGCATTTTTTTATGTTCCTCAAATTTAAAACGTAGGCTGTTTTTTCCTTCTCTCGGTGCTCTCGACCATATCGTAAAGTTCTGTCTTACCTAAAGGCCCTGTCACACATATCCGTATGGCAGAAGCGTATGCTGGCGTATAGGAAAATTTGTTGTGAATACTTACCTACGTAAATATAGTACATAAATACAGTACGTGAATACTTACCTACGTAAATATAGTACATAAATACCTACGTGAATACGTTAGAGGTACGTTAGATATAGGCTACGTCGGCTGACGGTGAATCCTACAGCCAACTTATTGATAACGAGTGGATAACCTATTCCTACCCTATGTTAACATTATGCCTGACGACTTATTAAACGTATTTCTACAGTACAGCTAGCGTTCAGCAAGCGTTTTGGGAGCTTATTGGGGTTTGAATATAGTATATAGGGTCCCTGTGAGTAGCTTCTTCACAGCATGTTTTGATGAATACATCAACCCATCATCAGAGAGCATGGAGGATGCTGAGAGGCTGCGACAAGAGTACATTCTAGCCGTTCTCCAGCATCAGCATGACGTGAACCAAATGGCACTTTTCCAGCTGCGTTGGCCAGACGCTCTGATACGTTTTGTATAAGTAAGTGATACGCTATCAATGGGTTTGACATACGTATAATAATTTGTTATGTATTCGTTATGTATACATCAGCTACAACACCGCTGTGGAAAAGTTGGACGTATTTGGACACTGACAAATCTTTTGCTACTTTTCATATACGCCGGCATGTTTCTGCCATACGGAGCTGTGTGACAGGGCCGTATGTCTGGCGTGTTCGGCGTATCGTCTGCGTCCTCCAAACGATCACAATTTACCCTTAATTTATATCAACGTATTGCCGATATTTCGTATACACCAGCATACGTTTCTGCCATACGGATTTGTGTGACAGGGCCTTTAGAGAAATGAATCCCAGAAATGAATGGGTACTAACACAATAACAACATAATCCTTTAACTGTTACTATCTGCCTCAGCTTTCTGTATGTGGCTCCTTCTCCTGCTGCCTCACACTCACCTGGCTGACAGATTTGTTTTGAATTGATTTATTCTCCACTAAGGGAAGTACAACTGACCTGTTGTGAGGATAGAAAACAAATATGTGTATTTGTAAATCTGTAAAATTGCAGTTATTTTTGTACATGCAGTGTATCTGCAGCCCCGGGTTATAATTTTCCAATTTTCTGTTTATCGCATTCAGCATAATTTCTTATAACAGTAGGTTTGATTATCTTATTTGTGGACATACTGTCCTGTTGGCTAGCTTTGAAATGAAACTCCATGTGAATGTATATTTGCTTAAACTGACCTGCGTGATGCTGTGGAAACATATAGAAACGTGTCTGCATCTTTGGTGGCTCATAGAAACAATTTTATTAGACAGATGGTCTTTTCTCATTCATCCTACAGGCTGTTCCTGGCTCTTCATTATGCAATCAATGTGATGTATTGGGATGCTTGACCTGGCATGATAGCTGTTCAGCATCTTGCTGTTGTCTGTCTGTCTGTCTGTCTGTCTGTTTCTCTGTTTCTCTGTCTCTCTCTGTCTCTCTCTGTCTCTCTCTCTCACCCTCTATCTATCTCACCCTCTGTCTCTCACCCTCTCTCTCTGTCTCTCTCTCTCTGTCTCTCTCTCTCTCTCTCTCTCTCTCTCTCTGTCTCTCTCTCTCTCACCCTCTATCTATCTCACCCTCTATCTCTCACCCTCTCTCTCTGTCTCTCTCTCTCTGTCTCTCTCTGTCTCTCTCTCTCTGTCTCTCTCTCTCACCCTCTATCTATCTCACCCTCTATCTATCTCACCCTCTATCTCTCACCATCTCTCTCTGTCTCTCGCTCTCTGTCTCTCTCTGTCTCTCTCTGTCTCTGTCTCTCACCCTCTATCTATCTCACCCTCTGTCTCTCACCCTCTCTCTCTGTCTCTCTCTCTCTCTGTCTCTCTGCAGTGCATGCTGGGAGTTTGTGTGTGAGTGAGACGTTGAGTGTGGGTTTTCGTTTTCAATCTTTTTGATATGTTTGTTTTGTAATGGGATTTAATTTAACGCAATTTATTGGTGATAGTTTGATTTAGTTTTACTTTTGGTGAGTTTGGGTGTGGTGGTTGGGGTGTTTGTGGGGTTTTCTCCTGCCGGTGTCTCGCCGGTTGGCGTCTGACGCCATGGTAAATGGAGAATTCACCAAGCTGACGAGGAAGAACGGTATAAAAATCTCAACCGGCTTCCCATGTAGCGTAGAAGATGTAGGTTTAGCTGTGGGGGAAAAGGTCGGACATTTCAGTATAAAATCACTGGCGCGGATGATCAGCGCCATTGTCATTTTTCTGGACCAGCTGGAGAAGGTGAACCGCGTCATCGAGACAGGTATCATGGTGAATGATTTGCTTGTGCAGGTGTTGCCACTGGCCCTGCCCGCAACCAGAGTAGTTATATCTAACTGATGAATTCCTCAGTAGAGAGCTGTTCAGACACGGGAAAGATCCTGTCTGGCTGTAAGTTACTGAAACACGTAGTGTCGCACTGTAGACAGGTATATATGATACTTAATAACCAGGTGTGTGTATTAATAATAATATACAGAAAAGTGAGGAAGGTGGTTTGGGTGAGGCAGGTGAAAGTAAAGTGGATACAGTTGAAAAGATGATATGGGGTGAATGGGTTGAGGAGGTAGAGATGGAGGAGAAGGTGACAATGTTAGAGGTAAAACAAAATCCTGCTATAAAACGCAGGAGAAAAATAAATAATGCATCAAGTGAGAAAAAAACTGCAAAGTTGGGGATGAGGGGCAGACTTTAAGAAAGCAGGGGCAGGTGGATAAAAGTCTGAGTGAAGAGGAGTGTGTCTCAGATAGCAGTGACATCCCTGGTTTTAATTTAAGTAGCAGCCAAGACATTTGTTATTATACGGTTAAAAGTTTTAAAGCGTTTCTCCAGTAAACAAAAAATCAACATGGGGTAAAAGTGGAGGAATACTTTCCAGATTTGGCCGTTTTTAATACCTCAGCCAGACTCCATATGAGCCAAAGAGAGGAGTCTGGCCTCACTGACCAGGAGGTTTTTAGATTAAATAAACTTGTGCTAAAAGTAAAAAAACAAGCAAACATTGATGATGTCTATCTTATTTAATTTATTATTATTAAATTAAAATGATTTTTATTTTTGTTTTTATCATCTCACTTGCTATGGATACTTTTAGAGTGGGTGTTTTACAGGTGAATGGAGCCAGAGTTTAAATAAAAGAGCACAAGTATATGATTTTACTCCAGTCTCACTGGAGGTCGAGCATTTTATCGAGGGGAGGTTGCTTTTAGTTAAGACCCTGTCCCAGCAGCAGCTGGTGGATGCAGTGGGGCTGGCGCTGGGCCCTGGGCTCTCTGCTGGGTCGGAACTCTGTCCGGGTGGATCAGAGGTTCCTGCAGCTCTGGAGCCAGAGGCTCACTGGAGAAGAGAGGAGCCTCCTCACCAAACACAGCCAGGGAGAGGCTGATCCAGACCCAGCGGACCCCTTTCCCGAAGTATTCCTGAACCCAGGGCTGGGAGAACTGACCGGCCCCCTGCTCAAGGTCATTAATCCAGAAAAACTGTCGCTACACAGAGCCGACAAAAGAACTTTCTATACTAACTGTGTTGAAGGCATCAACAGAAAAGGCCTGTGCAGTAGGCCCTCCACTGTGTGGAGCAACAGACTTGGTGGAGAAAGCGTACTGGGCCCACGGTGGAGGATTTTATATAAACCTCCCCTCAAAATGCGGACTGCCGACCTTCAGTGGAGGTTTTTACAAGATGCTATCGCTTCCAACGTTTTTATTTCTGTCCTTAATCCTGCTGTTTTTAACAAGTGTCCATTTTGTAATCGTCACAAGGCTGTTTTCCATGTTTTTAGCGAGTGTAAGAGACTCACAAGTTTCTTTCTCTCTTTTAACATTGGTTTTTAGTCTCCTTGATGTAGTTTTAAGATTGTTTGGTTTAGTGATAACGATGAATTACACTTTGCACAGGTTTTTTTGTTTTTTGGGTTGGATAAAGAAAATAAATATAAAATAATAATAATGTGTATATATATATATATATATATATATATATATTTTTTTTTTTAAACAGAAATGGATTTTCCTTGCACTTTATTTGTAAACTGTTTGTGAGTTTACATTTATTTTTGTAAATAAAGTGTTTTTAAAAAATCTCTCTCTCTCTCTCTCTCTCTCTCTCTCTCTCTCTCTCTCTCTCTCTCTCCTCTCTTGGAAGCTACACAGAGAGAAGAATTGATTCAGTTCCTCACTGACCTCACACGGATTTTCCAGCAGGGCTTTAATTGCATTTCTGTACCAATCACTCTAATGACAATCACACACTGTAATCTAATGCAACACACACACACACACACACACACACACACACACACACACACACACACACACACACACACACACACACGCATACAACCTCCTTGTCTTTTCATGACATGCTGACATTGGCCGCAGTGATCATGGAGGAGGAAAGATGAATGAAAACGGTCAAATGAGTGAAGAAATTGTCTCTTTACCATAAATGACAATGTCACCTTTTATTGTAGTATTTATTAGAGGGCTGTTAATCAGAACCTAATAATGCACTTAGCATACTGTATACTAATGTATTTATTATTTAATAAATTTTTGTAAAAGCATAATTTAAGCATAGCTATATGGTTTTGTACCCTTATTATAAAGTGCTACCGAGATGTTCCCCTCCTGCATGTAATGTTTTAGGTTGATGGGTTAGTAGATCAAATCCGCTGCCAGCCTGTTGATTTTGCCGTTACATCATGTTAGGCTGTGAAAGATGAAGGTCCGCTTGTTTCCTCTCTGGCTGCACCCCTCGCATCCCCCTGCCCCCACCCCACACTCACTCGTGTGCGTGTGTGTGCGCGCGTGTGCATTCCTTCGCATCCAGCGGAGCGGCAGTTGGAGGTTGAGGGTCCGCGCAGAGAGGACACACACTCGGGTAGAAACCAGCCACCAGTGTCGCCGTTACAACACAAGACAACATGCAGGTAAATCACAAATACTATCCCTTTTCAAGCATTACCCGACGTAAGAAAAACGTTGAAAAGCTGATTTGTTTTTGCATGTGTCAAAATCAAAATCAAAACCGCGTCTTAAGTTAAATGGATCAGCTCGACAAGCTACTTGTTGGCGATATTGATATTTATATCCTGTTCTTTTTAAATCCTCTACGGACCCCTGCGGCTTATTTGGTCCCACTTTTGCTCTTGAAAGCTGAGTTTCGGACTGAAGTTATGTAATTGCGTCCCTGCTGGAAGCTGTGGAGACGCTTCCCGCAGACGGCTTCCAGCAAGTGTCACTTAGCATCACGTCTTCTTCCACCACCACTTTTCCTCCCTCTCTCCCTCTCCCTCCGTCAATGTTTAGCATGTGGGGTTTATCCTTGATATTCTTGTTATTGTGTGTGACAAGGAGAGACCGCGTGCGGATCCAAGTAATTCACGCGTGGCTTCAAATCCGTCTTCAAATCCGGCTTCAAATCCGCACAGCCTGCCTTAAATCCTCAATTCTAAGAAAAGGAGGGAGATTGTTTTAGCAATTCTGCCTCTGTTTGTCTGCCACTGGCTAAAAAACTATTTAGCGGACCAGGCCTCAGCAACAACAAGCCTCTGAGTTTAAATCCGAGGTAATAGACTGTAAAGTGAAAACCCAGCCTCCCTGAAGTGACTTCCAGCCCTTGCAAAGCTCATTAAAGCTCCATGAATTATATGTTTCTGGTTGAGTTTCATCCTCTATAAATGTTTTTCATGGTAGTCTGGAAAACAAGGAAAACATCTTCCTGCACATGCAAGTCCTTTTTTTTTTTTTTTAAAGGAAGGATGTCAGCTCCTTTCAGCATGGTTGCACCTGGAAGCTGCAACCTGTGTTTAATTTGTTGAATCTCACTTTTCACAGATTTAAAACATAAGATCACTGACAGAAGAAAAATGTAAATTCATGATCATGTCAGACAACAAGTGGAACAAATGGTCTCTTCCTACACACACACACAAACTCAGCTCTTAGTGGTGAAATTGCAATTGGGTGCAGAGCTTCTCTGTGATGAGGCTCATCATCAGTCACTCGTTCAACCTGTTCGTCAGTAAATTGGTCGATCAATCAACATAACCAGGTGGAGAGCTGAGGTACGCAGGCTTCAGTGTGTCCGTGGATGCCTTTTTTGCATACATGTGCACTTGTTTTAAAAAAAATTCACATCTTTAATTCATCATGTCACGTGTGCTTGTTAGTAATGCCTTCAAAGTATATTATTCAAATGATTGTTTTCATTATTTTTAATCTACAGACTATTTTCTCGATACAAGCAATGAATTGTTTGGTGCACACATTGTCAGCAAATTCAGAAAAATGTCTTATCATGTCCAAATCTGGTGGGGACATTTTAAAATGAATTGTTTTTATATTTGGATACTTAGTTTGCCTGTACAAAACAATTATCAGTTGCAGATACATTTTCTGTTGATCGATTAATACACTAATAGTTGACGCTCTAATCTTCTGTTTATTTTATAAATTAGTCGATTGATCGTTGACCTATAACATTTTAGAAAATGGTTAAAAGAAATGCTCATCATAATATCCTGATTATCCTGTCTATAAGTTGCTTGTTTAGTCCAACCACCACTTTGACATTCGAAAATATTCAATATAATATCAAAAAGACTAACGTTTGAGAAACAAGAACTAAGCACTGTTACGATTTATTTTCTGATGATCGTTTGAGCTCAAATTTGTTTTGGGTTTTTAAAAGGGCCTGTCCCTCTGTTCCATGTATATAAATGTTTAACACGAGTACCAGCAAACATAAGTACACAGAAGCCATTATTACCAGCAGTTTGCCATCTGTCACACTTTGACTGCAGCAGCACCTCTCCTCCAACATTTAGTTGTTTCTCTTTCTGAATATTGACATGCAGTGTTTGAATTAAATCACGCTGTGAGGCACCTGGGTGCCTGATGTTTTAGTGTGTGACTCACTTGAGTTTATTTTTTGCAGAAGAATGACTGATCAATACATTTAGTCATTTATTCATGTTGTTTGAGCAATACTTTTTTTTGCTCATTCAGAGTAATTTTCAGTGAGATCAGAGCTCTAACATATTCTCTCTTCATAAAGTCGAATGTATCTTGTCCCACAAGTAATTCTTTTTTGAAAGGACAGTCTCAAATGGTCAGTTTTGTTTGTGTTCGGTATTTGGTTCTAACGTAAGAGATTATGTATTCTGTCCAGCCGACAGTTGCCCATCCTTTATGCTGAAGGATTTAAACCCCTCTCAGAACTGTGCTGAAGATAAAAGACGCTTTAACTGCTGTTTCCCTGTGACATAATACGTGTTTTATGCTGGACTTTTCCTTTAATAGCCTGACGTTTCAGTCTTCCACAGAGCAGCAGGTCAATCAAAACAGTCACACACAGTTAAGCTGCACACTACAGTGACACTACACCAGACAGGCCGACGGCTACACACACACACACACACACACACACACACACACACACACACACACACACACACACACACGTACAAACAGCATGTGGTCCATATGGATGTGCTGTCCTCCCACAGTCACACTGATTCACACTGACAGCCATACTGAGAGGCTCAAGCAGTCAGGACACAAATAGTATCAGCCCTCGACCATCAGTTTCGCATATTGTCTTGCAGCAGGCTCTAGTAAAGAGCCGCACTAAGCAGAAGCACATCTTAAGAACATGTAATATAAATATTTGTTCAACTGTCGGTGAAGGCTACAGTTCGGCTCTTTTCTGCGTTTTAATGTAACAAACTGAAAACAGAAGCTGGCACTATTACAAGTTCATCAGTCAGGGCTCCAACTGCCACCTGCGAAGCTTCTTCTGTGGTCCAGCGATTAAATGACTTCACTTCAGCTTCACTTTTTGTCTTCTGTGTTTTCGTTGTTGAGTTTTTTTATTTGATTTATTAAGACAAATGGCATTACAAGGAAAACAAGTTGTCTTACAAAGTGTCCAGAACAGACAGTATTTTCTAGTGTAACAGTTGTTAAGTTAACACGAGACTGAAAATCAAACAGAAAAAGATCTGCTAGAGTTAATGTTTGTTCAGGTTTAGTCACAGAAACAAAAAGAAAATCATGGTTTTGGTTAGAAAAGCTTTTTGGTTAAGGTGAAGGGAAACATTATTTAAAGGTCATGATTTAAAGATTGTCGGTAGAAAATGAAATGAAAGGAATTGCTGTCTCCTGTGTCCAAGTCACACACTCCTTTTAACCACTTACACTTTCACACCTACGAGGTTGTGTGGCTCTAAAACAACATTACTCTACTTCCGCCTTCATTCCAGACAGACACGAGCATAGACTATATAAGAAGTGGACATAGCCACCGGTCACCCATTGGTTTGTAGACTGCTGTTTTGAAGGCTTGAGTTCAATAAATGCAACAATTACTATTTTAATGTTAGTCCTTCGCGGCCTGGTAAGACTCCAGGTTTTCTGTTATAAATGTTTTCACATGCAGGGTAGCATCTCGTCATAAGAAACTGATTTCATATCGGTTATCTTTTGTAGAAGAACTCAACGTTTTCTTTTTATATCTCTAGGTATGACTTTATTCAAACTTACTTTAGAACTAATATTATCCAAGTTATATGTTAACACACAATGGCAACAAAATGAGCTAACTCTCAGTGAATCTCATGTTCTCATGTTCTCATGCCGCTTGGAGATTTGAGTCCATCTCGGCTCCTCTGCAGGAAATCCCGGGTGGTAGGATTTGTGAGCGAGTGCTGTCAGTCCTTGTCACTCCTCTTCCTCCTGCCTGCTCGTCTCATTTCTCTACATAGGCTGTGCACACAAAAACACACTCTCTCACACTCACACGGGCTGACTATACCTCCCTTGTGTTTGAATCCCAGTTAGTATTTCACCTTGAGAGTAGCCTGGTGACAGGTGACATTAGAGAGGAGGGTGACTGTGAAATAAATTGAAGGCAATGAGGAGGTGAGGAGATGAACAGATTTAAGCAGACATCCAGAGTGAAGAGAAACTCTAAATAATAATATGAATGGTTGATTTTGATTAAAAAGGAGTTTTAGGTCACTAAAATGGAGGGTTTTCAAAACTGTGGTTACTTTGTATCTGTGGACACGTAAAACGGAGCGTTTGGCAAACAATGACATCATCTCCTTGAGCCCATTGTTGCTTTGTGTAATGAGCATGTGCCAGAATCAACAACAGCAATGGCAGACAGTAAGGTGATGCTAAACAGCAACCTCCTCCACGGAGTCCTCAATGTGACACTGCCATGTCTCTACAGTAGCTCAGCACGGACAAACAGAAACTCTGGCACTAGAGAGGGCTTTTCCCGTTTTTACGCTACCTGAACGCCACGATAGTTCTCACACATGTAAAACTGCGCTAACGCCAGACGTCACCTGAATTGAGTTATTCCTAAAGTAGTGTTATGGTAAGGATGGCTCGTTACCTCTGCCTTGTAAAGGGAGGGGTGAACAGAGGGGTGTTCAGTTGGTTGCAATCTGCAACTGCAACGCTGGATGTCACCAAGTCCTACACACTCACTGTCCCTTTAAAGCAGACAAACACAATGTTACACTTCTGCTCGTGTGTTTTTGTGTTTGGAACGGCTCAAAAAGACACCACACTCACAAACTCTCTATATACGTGTCGCTCGTGCTGCGGTCACATGCACACTGGTTCAACAGGTGGACAAATCCAAAGCTTCACACACACGTTTTGACTAGTTATGGTTGCTAATCTGTGTTTGGCAGTGATTGTACAGGGAGGGGTTTAGCAGACGATCAATTCTGCACCTAATTGAACCCAGGTTTGTTGGGATGCCAGTTCTCAGGGTCTTTTGTACCCTGCATGCGGTATCACTGAACTGCAGCATGGGTATGTGGGTGGTTGTTGTGTGTGTGACAGATGTAAGGTATATTTGTTTCCATGTGTGCGTTTAGGTCTCTGTGTATTTATAGTCTGTGCCCTTGTGTCTGCTTTTATGTGTCTGCTGTGAATTCACATCATGTGTTGTGGATGCTGTGTGGTCTCATAAGTTCCCATGGTTATTTTTGCATTTCTGCACTTCAGATGTCCTCGTGAGGATAGAATATAAATCTGCTAGACAATAACTACTTTATGATAAAACTGTAGAAAGATTGTGATATTCCCCTCTTTGAATGCAGAGACTGTAAACAACCAACTCTCTCAGCAAAGCTTGGCTGTTGTTTTATGAATCCGGTTCCAAGAAATGCCCACATCCATTAAGCTAACACATTTCTTAACTTTAATCTATTTTCTCTTTATTTATTCGCAAAGAAAACAGTACAAACATTCAGGTAGTCATTTAGCTAAATAGCAAAAATGTATTTTATTGTTCTTTGAATGTCAATCTTAAATTACAATGCTTGAGTTTTGGTACCAATACTAAAACTATATTTGTCTCTAATATCTTACTTTGATTAATATAAATTTGTTAAAATAAAAAAAAATTGGCAAAAATGTTAAGCCCAAAAACTTATGTGAAAAATAGATAAATACAAATTCTAATTTTAATTCTGGTCAAAGATATATGTTTACCATTTCCAACGTTGGTTTCTTATAACCACCTCGATCCTTCCTTACTTTAATCATGTGATTATTATCATAAACATGATGATGGAAGTCCCCTAATCTTATCAGTTATTTTAACCCAAACAACAATATTTTCCTAACCATAACCAAGTCATTGTTGTGCCAAAACTTAACCAAACTTGTGTACAATCAGTAAGCAGTGTAACTTTCACATTGAAGATCTAACTCAATCAGGTATAGATGTATTCTGGACAGTGTTCATAGTCTCTTGTTATCTCTAAAAATTACAGATGTCATGCGAAAGAGAGGTTATCGTTTTTTATACATCCTCTTTGTCTCCAGGATTCCCCCTGGAACGGCTTGATTTGAAGCCAATTGTGACCTTGAAGACGCAGTCAGGCAGAACAAATGAACCTCTGCTGGCTGAGTTTGAGTCATGCTGATAACAACTCAGAGTACATGTGTGATCTGGGACATTATAGCAGAACATGCTGTATCTCTGCTGTGGCCTGGCAGAATGTTAATCACATATAACTTATTAATGGAAACTCCCATCCGCTAATTTGACATTAGCAGACTTCAGTTCTCGCTCTCTATTCCCTTTGCATCACTCTTCCTCTTCCTTCTCTACCTCCATCGATGTGCCCGTCTCATCCAGCCCACTCTGGTATTACGAGGATGTAAGAAACAAGGAATACAAGAAAGGATTTACAATAATATAAAGGCCGCTGTAGTGAGAGAAAAATACAAACAGTAATTAAAGTTCCATGTGTCAATACTTTTAGCTTGTTGCTTTGATTTTTCCAGCCTGTAACATCATTTTGATTCACCTTCACTGCTTTAATAAAGTTGTTTTCAGCCACAGCAGCATAAAATCTAAAAACCACATGTACACTACATATTCAGTCCTCAAACGGCAGACGAGCTAGTGAACATAGTGAAGCATTTACTGGCTGAAGAGCGAGATATTTCTCTCAGGAGATGGTGGAGACCAAAAACAGAGCTACAAGAGAGCCAAGATTAGATTTACATTCGCCAGGTGGCCAGAAACACGACTCCACATGAACGATAAATGTTGGTCTGTGTTTGCTGGATGTGTAAATAGTTATTGTTTGCTAACAAAACAACTTTACATGGTGACAATACGTCAGTGTTGTGTTTACAGCTTGTGCTGCTGCCCACAGGCGGCCAAAATGGATTAATACTGCTTGAAAAAAAGAAAATAATATATATGAGGAGATGTGATATTGTTTAACAATAGACTGGAATAAGAAGAAAAGAGATTAAATCAGATAAATCAGATTTTGAAGCTCAGTGCACTTTCATGTCTTATCCCGCTGGTTTTCTCTCCGGCTCTGACATATTCTGCGGCTTCCATGAAGATGTCAGATTAAGTAATTTTGGATTGGTCTTTTGAACCCTAGTATTTGTGTTTTATTTTGGCTCTCTTGCTGTTGGTGGCAGAAGTCTGTTTTCTCTGGGCAGTAGTGGATACTCAAATCTTTTACTAAAGTAAAAGTAGCAATACCAATGTGCAGAAATACTCAAATAACAAGTAAAAGTCCTGCATTCACAATTGTATTTGAGTGAAAGTACACACGTATTGACATCAACATAAAAAGTACAATATTTCACTTTGCAATTATATGTATAAGTATAAAGTAGCAGAAAATGGAACTCAGTAAATGCAGCAGGCTGTGGTTACTGTATTTAGATACAGCCCCAATGCCATTGAAGTTTACTTTTATGTTTTAGCAATAGATGTCCAGAGGTTCTTATTTACTTGTATTTTTAATTGTTCCATATAGTTGCTCTGTTAGATACAGTGGGCCAACAGTGAGAAGACGTTTCATGTAATGAGGCCAGTTTACCCTTTATGTAAACCAACATACATTAAACCAACAGCAACATATATTTAATAATTTATAGCAAAGCATAGCGATATGCACCATGTCGCTGCTCTGTGTTCACTTTGAGCATTATAGGTATATGCTCTGCCTTATAGGATGTGTGTATGTGTGTTTGTGTGTGTGTTGTGCCAAAGTTACAAGAGGGAAGTGCTGCCCCAGGACAAAGCTAGCTGAAGCGTTAAGAGGGAACATAAGATGAAAAATATTAGTCAAAAGTGTGTGTGTGTGTGTGTGTGTGTGTGCGTGCATGGCTTCTGATTGTGACTATGTCTGTGTGTCCAGCGGTCCATGGATAATCAACAAACGTAGTGCTGAATCTTCTTTTGCTTACACTGCGTCTGTCTGTCTCCTCTTTCAATATGTGACTTCCACTGAAAAGCCACATTTGAAAAAAATGTCTTTCTAATTTATTAGCGAAAGTCACCGCTGAGGCTTTTTGTCATATTTACTCCTCTGTCCCTCTCCAAATGTTGGGATGGATTGAAATTGTTCTTTCCATTTCCGTGTGTTGTCATTACGTCATTACTCGAGTTTGACTCTGTGTGTTTCTATGCAGATGTTCACTCCTCAGAGTCTCCTTTTCCCCCGCCTTTTCCTCTCTCATCTTTAGCACATTTTATCCATCTCTTCATGTGGAAGATGCACATAAATAGCCATGTAAATGTACTCCCCAGCAAAGTGCTTTCATATCTTCATCGCCTCCATCTTCCCATCCTCCATCCCCCTGTCCTCTGGCCGTCCTTTGCTCTTCTTCTCAGATAGGCCAGTATTCATGTATTCATTATGCTAATTGACTTCAGTTCTTCCAGGAACACGAGCAGACCTCCCCACATCTCTCTCTCTCTCTCTCTCTCTCTCTCTCTCGCTCTCTCTCTCTCTTTTCTCTTCCTCATTCTCTCTCATAACCTTAAAGTAAGAGATTTGCATGGTCAGACTCCGATGGGATCAAATAGCCGTTTAGAATCATCTGTATGTTGTGTGTGTATGTGTGTGTGTGTGTGTTCTCTCTCCTCCCATCTCCCTCCCTTTCTCCTCCTCTTCTCCCACTGTCATCCTTTGCTTTCCTTTTTCTCCCCACAGTAAACAGAGCTACTGTTTGTTCTGTATTCAACTCTTTCATCTTCCTCCCCACACTTGTTCCAGTGTACACGTGTGTGTGTGTGTGTGTGTGTGTGTGTGTGTGTGTGTGTGTGTGTGTGTGTGTGTGTGTGTGTGTGTGTCTGTGTGTCTGTGTGTCTGTGTTTTCTGTGTGTTTTGCAGGAGCAGCTTAATAAAGCTTCTTGAGAATTTAAGAAGAGAAATTCTCGCTAAATCAGATCACATCAGTGTTTGCTGTTAAACAAACTGCAAGGATGCGAAAATATGAAGAATTGCAGAAATTAAAAAATATATTAGAGCAAAAGAAACTTTAAATACAAGTTTATCTCCATGGATGAAAGAGGATGAATGGTGAATATAAATGAGCTGGAGGGGGATTGGTCCTGCATAGTAAGAGTCACATTGATAAATTGGAGCTCAATATGAAAATGAACAGGAACAGACTTTTAATTCATCTGAAATTAAACCTGAAGAGAAGATATTTCAAGATGTGACAGTGCTTAACTCAGAAATATTAAAGTAACCTCACCTCCACCCTGATTTCTCAGAAAGCTGATGTCAAAGTTTAAGTCTTTAGGCTTCCCAAGAAAAACTCTTTACTGTCCATCACAGATTTGAACATTTGTAGATGTTTTTTCTCTAAAACTAAACTAAAGATGTTCACTCTTCCTGTATCCGCTCAGTGTTAGTGGATTGTTGTGAGCTGCTGTAGTTGCAGCCGTCCTTATTAGAAGATTTTCAAGACCATATGGTGACAACAACTTCATGATGCTGGCTTGTAATACTCACTTTATTAATGATAATTAGTTAATGATGAATGGATGGCTATTTTTTTTTTAATTCATAGAAAGGAATAATCACATCACTAGCAATAAAAGAAAAAGGAGTAAATGAGTCAAATTAAGTCATTATTCTCAGTTGCATCAATTAAAGCATCTGTAATTTAGTACATCTTTAGGGGTTGATAAACATTGGATCTTATATAAATGCAATCCAAAACAATCCAGTAAACACTCAAAGTTGCTCTAATAAATATGTTGACATTAATTAAAACGGCTACATATATCGTGAATGAGGTCATTCATTCCAAAAACGGACAGAGAATCCAGCTCTGCAGTTCTCCTCACCTATTTTAGCTGCTGGTGTTTGGAGCATTTTTGTGTCTTTCAGCTCATTGTTTTGGTTTTCTGGCCCACATGTTTACGGTGTTGGTTCACTCTCACTGCTCTCATCAGCAGGGAGCTGTTTTCTGTGACAAGGTAACTGGACATGACTTGCTCTCCACCAGATGGCAAACAAAGTTAGCTGGTAAAAATTGTGGAGAATTTAGCAGCTAAAGAACCAGATATGAGTTGATAGAGAAACAAAACTAAAAGAGTTTGAATATTGGACATAAACACAAATCCACATGAATGATAATATTATTATGTTTCTTCTGGATCTGTAAATAATAACTATGTAACTACTAAGCTAAACAAGTTCACTGAATCAACTTTATAAAGTGATATTATGTCAATGTTGTACTTTGTCAGATGGAAATATATGTCAGGAGTTTATGTAAGTATATATATATATATATATATATATATATATATATCTTTCTGTCTGCGTGTTTGTACTCCCTGGTCATGCAACAACAGTCAAAAACTTGGATAATATAAAACTCATAAATCTCATAAGATGTGCTGAACTGAACTCTTGTTGAACCTCTTTAAAGTTTTCCTGAAACATTTTCAGATCAGAGGCTAATCATATTTCCAGACACATGATTAATCTCCTGTTTAATTTAAAGATCTCAGCCTGGTTTGTTTAATTTCCATATCGACCTGAACTCCCTCTCTACCTCCCCTGTTGCTCCAGGCGGATGGCAAGGTGGTTGACGGCAGCCTGCTGGGAGACGCTAATGGTGTCGAGCCTGCGCCGGGCAGAGGGAAGGATTCTGGGAAGTGGCAGAAGCCGCGGTTCTCTCGGAAAGCTCTGATGAAGTGCTGCCTGGTTAAATGGATCATCGCCAGTACACAGCCACAGGACAAAGGTGAGAGAGAGAGGGACAAAGTGATGTGTTGGTGAGACTGACAATGCGGTGAATGCACAACAGCTGTGACTAACAGTGTTTGAATTGATTGATGAATTGATTGGATGGACCTCTGCAGGCCTCCTAAGGTCCTTGTAGGCCCGGCGAACTCATTGTGCCAAGTAGGTGACCTCAGGTTCAAGTACCTGGAGATCATTTAGTTGCATACGCTCATTTATCAAATGTCTCAGTTCACCATCATTATTCTCTACATCAGTGGTCTTCACTATTTTACGTGAGAGCCACATTGATTGGACAAAGTCAATCAGAGACACACTTTTACCGCAAAGTGTGAAAAGGTATCCAGTCATAAAAAGTACGTCTGCTTATTAATCTGTCATCACACCCAGAACATACAATATGCAATGCAGCCAAACAATGCATTCATTAAAAGCAGGATTATTTTAATACTGGGATGATGTTGTCAAACTCTGCAAACAATATTTCTGCAGAAGCCAAAGAGCATGTGTTTCACAATGTTTGAGTCTGAGAAGGTTTTTTTGCCCGAGCCAAAATCCATCCATCTCAAAAGATGCCTCAGTTAATCGTTCAGCTGTATTAGTTGTCCTGTGTACGAGCCTTTGTTGTCCAGAAAGAGAAGAAAGCTGCTCTATTTTATTTATTTTGTACTAATTTCTCTTCCAGGTGCGTAAGTTTCGTTGAATTTTGGATGCGTCGTTTGGAAACGCGGCTCCAAATGACTTCTCTTGAAACCAGAGCAGGTCTGTTTGCACATTAAGCACGAAGGGTTCGACTCGTGGAGGACAAATAACAATTCCTCTGTCCACTTGTCTTGAAATGTCCTATGCTCGTCTTGTACAGCTCGTACCTTTCTTTCTTTTTTTAACGGGAGCAGCTGTTGTCTGTCCACAAACCACATCTCCAGCATCTTCCTCTCGATTGGCGGTGGTTTGATGCTCCAAAGACAAATCTTAATGTTCCTCGTTTGTCACGCTTTGTTTCTGTCCACCTGGTGTGGAACTATTTTAATAAGAAATTGATCCATTTTGCGTCTGTAGAAACACGCGCTAACTAGCATGTAATGGTGAAACGAGTCGACCGGAGCCAAGCTAACACGAGTATGAAGTGCCAGGTTGGTCGTAGTATCCTCCAATTTAAATGTTCCAATTCACGGATATAAATATTGTTTTAGCAAATGTCCATATTCATAAGCATGCTTAAGTTAACACATTTTTAATGAGCTTAAGTTTATTTATTTCTATACTAGCCCACCACGTATCTACCCGTCCAAGAGCACATTCACCATTGTAGCGCTGATAGACCGCCAAAACTGGCAACTCCGCAGTGAGTCAGTGTTCCGGCTGAGCAAGTTTAAATATCTTGTTTCTATATTTGCATCTTTTATCAATTATTATTATTATCAATTATTTGTATTATTTGTAGGATAATAGAGCAGACACTTTCAGTGTTTTAATGGGTTGTATGTAATAGCCCTGCTTGTTTTTATGAAATATCTGTATTGACTCCATAATCATATATATCACCTCTTTATTTAGCCCACTGCCACGCCAGCCACCAATTAAAGCTTGGCGAGCCGCGCAATGAGTAACACTGCATTACATGCCTCTGATCATTTCTGCCTCTCACATGTGCACATATACAGTGAAGGAAATAATTATTTGATCCCTTTGCCGATTTTGTAAGTTTGCCCACTTACAAAGAAATGAACAGTCTATACATTTAATGGTAGGTGTATTCTAACAGTGAGAGACAGAATATCAAAAAGAAAATCCAGAAATGTACATCATATAAAAGATATAAATTGATTTGCATTTAATGGTGTGAAATAAGTATTTGATCCCCTTGCAACCAACATGAATTCTGGCTCCGACAGACCGGTTAGATAAGTCCTTTCTCTTTAAGAAAGTACTCCTAATATTGACCTGTATAAAAGACATCAATCAATCAGATTCCAACCTCTCCACCATGGGAAAGACCAAAGAGCTGTCTAAGGACATCAGGGACAAGACTGTAGACCTGCACAAGGCTGGAATGGGCTTCAAGACCATCAGCAAGCAGCTGGTGAGAAGGAGACAACTGTTGGTGCGATTATTAGAAAATGGAAGAAACACAAAATGATCATCAATCACCTGGGGCTCCACGCAAGATCTCTTCTCGTGGGGTATCGATGATCATGAGAAAGGTGAGGGATCAGCCAAGAACTACATGGGAGGAACGTGTTAATGATCTCAAGGCAGCTGGGACCACAGTCACCAAGAAAACTATTAGTAACACACTACGCCGTAATGGATTAAAATCCTGCAGCGCCCGCAAGGTCCCCCTGCTCCAAAAGGCACAAGTACATGCCGGTCTGAAGCTTCCAATGAACATCTGAATGCAGAGAAGGCTTGGGAGAAGGTGATGTGGTCAGATGAGACCAGCATTGAGATTGTTGGCATCAACTCGACACGCCGTGTTTGGAGGAAGAGAAATGCTGACTATAACCCCAAGAACACCATCTCCACCGTCAAGCATGGAGGTGGAAACATTATGCTTTGGGGATGTTTCTCTGCTAAGGGGACAGGACGACTTCACCACATCGAGGGGAGAATGGACGGGGCCATGTACCGTAAAGTCTTGTCCAATAACCTCCTTCCATCAGCCAGGACACTGAAAATGGGTCATGGATGTGTCTTCCAACACGACAATGACCCAGAACATACAGCCAAGACAACAAAGGAGTGGCTAAAGAAGAAGCACATTAAGGTGATGGAGTGGTCTTTTATATGATGTACATTTCTGGATTTTCTCTTTCACTGTTAAAATACACCTACCATTAAAATGATAGATTGTTCATTTCTTTATAAGTGGGCAAACTTACAAAATCGGCAAGGGATCAAATAATTATTTCCTTCCCTGTACATGCACATATGGAAAAATAGAAGACCTTAAAGACCTTCCTGAATGTTTCACTTACCTTGCTGGATCCACTCAGACTGGACTCCAGTCCTGGTTTGTTCATGGACTTAGTGTCAGTGCTCCACCCAGTGGTCCAGCTGTAATTGTGCACAATTAATGTCTTGCCTGAAGGGAGACATGTGAAGTGTTTTTGAATGAAAGTACAAGCTATCTACAAAGCTCTCAGCATTGTTATATGCTAGTATAAAGTTGTAGTTTAATCCACAGAGGTCGCGGTTATCATCTACTTTTATGTCAGCCTCTTCTCATATTTATACTTATGAGTTATCACTTATGACACAAAACAGCTTATTTCCCTCTCTTTTCCCTCTCTACCTCCTTATGTATTCCCCTACTTCTTGCTTTCCTCCCTGCCTCCTCTTGTCCTATCCTACCCTCTGTCTTCTCCTAACTTCCTTGAAGCTAATTTTGTGTTCAGAGAAGAGAACAGATGCCTTGTTTTGGATCTAAAAACTGTTTTTAGGGTTTAAATAAAGGCCATATTCATGAAAAAGCAAACCTTACCTCCAGTGAGATTTAATTAAACCAAATGAGGTGGAGGTGTGTGATTGTGTCTCGTCTTCAGGACTGAGGCCAGCTCAGCCTCATGTAATGGTACTCTAACAGGTCACTGAAATGTGAGAGATAGATCCAATCGTATAAGACCTGCCTAAAGCAATCCTTTTTATCACACACACACACACACACACACACACACACACACACACACACACACACACACACACACACACACACACACACACACACAGGATATAGGGTAGGTGTCTCCTCTCCTCCTATTTCATCTCAGCGCTGCAGAGGGAAGAAAGATTCAGTATTATCGGTGGGCAAGCCCTCATCTTGGTAATGGCCAGCAGCTAAAAATAGTAGCAGAGAGATGAGGATGTAGATACGTGGAGAGAGAGAGGTGTCGAGGCTGTTGCTGTGGTTTAAACGTGGAGAGCTGGAGACAGCGAGCCTAGTTTGAGAGACTGCTGGACATGAAGCAGTACAGCTGGCCGCTTGTGGAGAATAAAATGTGCAGGGAGGTTGCTGGTGTTTATAACAGAAGGAGAAGTCTGCAGGTCAGGCCGTCCATGGGTCTTATTCTGACCAGCTGTGCAACTATTCATTATTTGTATAATCATTTAGTCAGTTATTTTTCCGATTAATCAAATTTGATCATGTCAAGTCCCACTTGCTTTGTTTTCTTTTTGTTTTTGGAACAAGTGGTATTACCGACTGGACGGAGCAAAACTAGTCAGATAGACTGCAAATTTCAGTAGATTCTGTATCTCTGCAACACATTGTTTAAATGCTTTAAGTTTACATTTCTGGCATACCTTACACATTGAACATTTGAGTTTGCATGTGTGCTACTAGTACTATCTATTTTGACTTGTCTGCTCGCTTGCAAACTAGTTTCCCCACTCTCAGTTACAGCAAGTAGTATTCAAGCGTTACAACTGTCTCAAGCTGTTGGAAAGTGTTTTTGTAGTCGGATGGTTGATAAAAAGTTAACATTACACCAATATATAATACTATTTGTGTGTTTTCACCAAATCAGAATTTTATATTTTAGCTGAGCTCCTCCACAATCTTTCCACGCACCCCTGATTGGAAATCACTGGTTCATTCTATAAAATGTTATATATACTATTTTTCACAGCACAAGGTGAAATCTTTAAAGCCCAAAAATATTCATTTTACAGTGATTTAAAAAAGGAAAACAGCTTGTCTACATTTTAGAAGGTAGAAACCGTAGACGTTTGTTATTTTTGCTTGACAAATGACTTAAACAATAAATAGATTATCAAAATAGTTATTTCGTTATTTAGTTAGTTAGAAACTTCTAACCCAGAAGCCCACAAAGTGCTTGTACTATCTGATCTAGATAGAGAAGTGAAGTTTTTCAGGAAATACAAAGACATTTTAATTTTAATCTCTGAAAAGCTCCCACACCACAGAAGAAGACTCAGATAATGAGGCCATGAGACGGAAGAGAAGCAACATGAATGACCATGATATGAAAAGTGTAATATGAGTAGGATTAGATATGGAAGAGAGACAAAGGAATTAGTGAAGTGAGATTAGGTTTCTTCACAACTCAAATATTTCAACAGCAGTTTCTTCTTCTCTCTGTATGACTTTTGTCTGTCAGAGAAAGTGAGATGAACGGTGACCTTAAGAAGGCTGAAACAGGAGGAGCGTCAACAGGTGTCAGTGATGCGTGTTGTGGTTTGTCAGAGTCGATCACATGAAACGACAGTGACCCGAGCTTCAGGACGGACACAACTTCATGCGATTCAGTTCACCTCCTCCTGAGGCAACAAGGGTAGAGGAGAGAAGAAGAAGAGGAGGAGGAGGAGGGAGTGAACATCACCTGTAAGCAAACTGGGACACCAGTTTAAAAAGGAGCTTTAGAGTGTTATCTAAAGGGAAAAGGACCAAGGAAACATCCTCTGGGAGAATAGTTACCTCTTCTGCAAGTTTTTGAGTGCACACTTTAAAATGTGTCCAATTTAGTGACTGAACATAGAGCGTCTTTCTTCTTTTGGATGTTTTGGCAGGTTTTATCTTGCGAGACTCCCTGTTTTTTTTAATTGATTTTATAATCTTTGGTCCAGGTGGTCAAAGTTTAGAGGATGAATGCATGGAAGGCAGAATGTGAAAAGGAGCTCATTAAGTTGCTGCGCTGCTTCTTTGGCTTCATCACTGGGACGCTAGTTCAAGGTATTTTTGCTCCTTTATTCGGTCGCTGAATGTTTTCTCTGCTTCCTAAAACCAAAGTTAAACAGATGGTATCGATAGAAATGTTGTTGAAATAACAAGATTGTGTCAATTTACAAGTTTCAAGAAAATCTGTATGGATATGTTTTCATTACTATTATCTGTGACAAAGTCTTTGAATATTAAATCAGTATAGAGTGTTATGCTACTTTATACTTCTACTCCACTTAAATTCAGAGGGAAATGTTGTACTTTTTACTTTACTAAATGTATATACACTACAGTTACTTTTCAAATTAAGAGTGTACATTAAAAAACATGTTAAGCTTGTAAATGGACTGCTTTCATATAGCACTTTTCCAATCTTTGTGATAACTCAAAGCTTTACAACACATGTCAGCATTCACCCATTAGAGTCAGTGGCTACCATACAAGGTGCACATCAGCAGTGATAACCATTCACACACTCACACACAGTTGGCCATCAGGAGCAATTTGGGGCTCAGTATCTTGCCCAAAGACACTTTGACATGCTGACTGCAGGGTTTGGGGATCAAACCTCCGACCCTCCTTACAAAGAAATGGTGTTTAGTTTGTACTCTGTCACGTTTCACATGTATATACGTTGTTAGCAGTTACACGAAAGAGACAGAACTTTGATTTTTTGTTTTTTCATTCCGACCTCGTTAAACACCTCAGATTTATCTTGTGCCCCTCTGCAGGAGCCCGACCCCTCAGCTGGTAACAACTGCACTAAACTAGTAGTAGCACTTTTACTTTTAATACTTTTACTTTTAATACTTTAAGTACATTTAGCTGCTACTTTAAAGTGGAGGACCTTTACTCTTTTTTACTCAAACATGTCTGTTTGGAACGGGCTGAATGCTCGGTGGTAGTGCTGCTTCCAGCTTTGTCGAGAATCGCTCATCCAAACAATTTCCCATTCAACACTGCACCCAAGTCACAACGCACGACCAGAAACACTGATGAAAAACACGAGACTGAATAACAAAAAGCTCCAAAAGCACTTACAAAATATGCAACTCAAATGTACTTATTGTGTACTGCTACTTCAGAGGCAAACATTGTGCTAATACATTTACCTGACAAAGAAATGTTAGTAGTTATGTTCCAGATTTGACTATTTTACAAAATAAAACAATGAAATATGATGCATTATTATTCATTAAACTGTTTAGCATAATATTAGAATTGAAAGTGCCACCTTAAACAGATTCTGCTGATAATGTCTCTTTTTTCACTTTTCACTTGAAGTAAAAATTTGAATGCAGGACTTTAACTGTGCGGTATTAATAGTTTTATTATTAGTTCATAGATTAAAAAAAGGTTTTGAGTACTTCTCCTACAATTGCCTCTATCAACATTCCCAGTTAGAGAAAGTGTGAAAAGTAAAACAAGACAGTGTTTGCCTGGAGGCCCAAATCACTAAATCCGCCCTAATCTGCCAATTACTCACGGTGAGAACACGATGAAATACACTCTGCTTCGATTTTGCTTCCAAAAAGCTATCTGCTGGTGATGACTCCAGGGAAGTGAAGAAGAGTCTGTTTGTAACTTTAGTTATGCAGCGCCGGCAGTAAAAGTAAACGGTAGTCAATGAGTCGCTGTCAGACGACATGTTGGACTCTGCAGAGCTCTGAAGCCCCGCCCCAAAGACCTCGCTGCTGCAAAGAGCGCTGTTTGTTATTCAAAGTTTTTTGATATTGAACGTGGCGTTTCCAAATTGCACCAAATTTGACACTTTGGGACCCCAGCAATAGACCCGGCAAGTGGGAAGTGAAACGTGTCCTTAATCCACTTCCGACTGTTTGACCCCGTGGGAGATCGGTCGATACGATTTTTAATCATGTATCTATTATAAGGATCATATTTGTGCCTTAGGAAACTGTGTGTCTTGACTTATTTGTGTTTTGATTCATATTCAAAAGGTGCTTCCTCATTTGTTTTTTATCAAATGTATTTTTGAATTCATTTTGAACATTGTGAAAGTAAACCTTTATATAGATTGGACTGATCAGTGGAACCTTTTCCAAAATCATTACTGTTCTGTTCATCTTTCCCCCAGTCTGTCCTTCTTGAGTTTGAGTCTGCGTGTCCTTCCGTTCATCATTGATTAGACGTAAGTCTATCCTCTGTCCTCCTCCTGCGTCCTTCCATCCAACGAACAAGTCGCCTCATCAAGCCACAGCCGGCTGAATAGGCACTCGGTATCCTTCATCCCCGCTGTTTTCTCTTCATCCACACTCATTCCTTTCTTCCCTTTCTTTTCATTTTTTTAATGTTGATCATCAGTCCCATTCAGTCTTTGATACCCTGCTGTTTGCTCTGTCCCAGATTCTCCTAAAGTTTGTGCAGACAGGTGAAGACACCTTGGGGTACAGTGTAGTTTACACGTCCTCTTCAGAGACAGGACTTGATGATGAATGTTCTCTGCAGAGGTAAAACAGCCCTCTTTGGTTCAGGTCTCCACTGATCCATTACCTAAACCTGAGTGTACCTTCTATCTTAGAGGGAGAACATGAGAGATATTAGGGTGTTGGATAAGGAGAAATGAGAGGAGTAAAGCAACAACCAAAAGGAGGGAGAGGAAAAAAATAAGCTTTGATTAAGAAGCCACTGTTTTAATTACACAGCTACGGTTGGCTTTGAACCTGCCTGGCTGAGATGGTTTTATGAAAAGGAGATTATCTCATAGAGAAGTGAGACTGGGTTTGGTTTTAATTGGAACATATCGGGCAGTTGAGGGGCAGAGATAGCAGGAGTGGGAACAGCCTTCTTTCCCCCTGATGACCAATGTTATATTTCTGAAAATAGTAAATGTCTGTGGTGTTGTTTACTGAGTTTGGAGAGCTAACAAAAAGTGTTTATCTTCGGTCCTTGGAGAAGGTTGTTGGGGAAGATGTGAGCATTAAGAAGACATGGAGGGTACAATCAGCTATCTATAGTGTGTTTGGCTCACTGTTTGATCAGCAGGCTCTGTGCATTAGGACACACATGCACTCACCATGCAGATATTCTCTTATGTACATGATTACATGGCATCATTACATATATTTCTTTGTGGTTTCTTGTTTTATCCATATATTGGTTGTTTCCCATTAATAATCTCCCTGTAAAATGCAGAAACTGATGTGACAAATAGCAGCAGCAGCTGAGTACCTTGTGTTTTATTTCCTTCTCTTTCCTCTCTGAGCTGCTTTTCTGCTCTGCTGGGTTTTGTATGGTGTCCAGTGTCCTCTTGTGGGTAAAGAGGATATTGCACTGCTGCTGGGGAACTATAGTATTCATAGAAGAGTAAGAAAACCAGAAAATATTCATGTTTGAGAGATGAAAGAAATCCACAAATTTCTTCTTGAAAAATCACTATCTTTTACAATCTATCTGTTGCCTTTTCATTTTCTCTCAAACGACTAATTGTTGCAGCTCTAAAGTACGTCATCTGTTGCAGGGCGACATGCAGGGCATTCACATTTTATCTCATCGGGAAAAACAGTTAAATTGTTGAAAAAGATAAAACATTTCTTATTGATCTGGGTTGTTAAAAGTGAATTGTGTTTGAATTCAGCATGTTTATGTTAATATGATAGAAAAGTATACAGTGGCAGATTTTGAACAAGTTTTATAGTTTATAGTTGTTTTTAATGATGTTGCTTTCAGCTCTGGGGAATGATATTGGGCATTTTCTTTATTATATATTTTACATTTTATAGCCAACTAATACTGCTTGTTTGCAGTGTGTCATGCAGCAACAACATTGATTAAATAATGGAGACATTAAAACTACAGCCTAAAACAGAGCTAAAGCCTATCAATAATAATGACCTTACACTGTTGGTTATAAATCATTTTGTCTATAGGAAAGGTTCTATTAAAACACTTGCAAGAATTGATTTTAAGTTTTTTCAGAGCCATTAAATTAAAATAAATTGTGATATAGAAACCAAATAAATACCTGTTTTAGCTTTATCTATTTTACATTACTTTTATACACATACAAGTGGTCTACAGTGTTAAATGTCTTAACTTAAGTTTCCTTTTGGAAAATAATAAAGTTTAAGTTCTTTCCATGTACCTTGATGTACATTTTACAATTTACTAATAAAGGAGAGGAGTTTCAGTTCCACATTTTGATTACAAAGGGGAAAACAAATGTAATTTGTTGTTTTGCAGGCGGCACTGGTAAACACTCAGACACACCTCCGGCGTCTCTTTAGAGTGTCTAATCCAGGAATAAATGAACCATTTACATCATAAGGCTTTACTGTCAATGCGAGTCGTGGATTGTTAAAAACAGAATAACCACCTACCAGTGGTAACTACAAACAGGATATGTGGGAAATAAAGACAGACTCCATTATCCTCACACAGCAGGGAATCACCCAGTGACCACAATCAAAGGAAAGATATTTTTACATTAATACAATTAACAACACTGTGCTTTCTTTCTGTGGTGGAAACAGAGAAACAACCTGGCTCTGTCCAAAGTTAACACAATCTGCCATTTCTACAGATATAATGCGGGAGGTTTAGAAGTCACCTTTCTACAGAGCCAGGCTAACCCGCTGCTAGCTGTAGCTTCATGTTCACCGATCAGACATGAGAGTGGAATCAAGAAGAAAGTGAAGATTTTACAAATTGTTGAACTATTCCTTTAGTACAGGGGTGGGGAACCTTTTTCCTATCAAGGGCCATTTTTTTTACAACATCCTTCGAGGGCCGTACTAATTATTTGAATTTCTTTTAAAACAATTTTACATTTTTTTAAGACACAGCCCATTCATTTCACCTTTCTTTTACGCTGTGCAAAAAAGCAACTTTTTTTATCCATGTTTCTTTCCGTTTTATCAGAAAACAATCCTTTATTAGTCCCACAACGGGGAAATGTATCTTGTCACAGCAAAAGAACATATGAAGTAAAAAGGCAGTAAACAATAATACCAAGTGGTTGATAGAAAATAAAGTGAATATTGCACATGGCAGTGATAATTGCACAAATTATAAAAAGTGAGTATTGTAAATAGCAGTGGTGGAATAGTCTGTTATTGGTGTGGTGGTCTACCTATCTATCTTTCCATGTTTGTATGTTACCAGTGGTGGGCCCTCAGGGCCAGCAAGGCCTTCTCTGCAAACTGAACTTGAACGAGCTGAAGCTGTTTTCTTTCAACCCACAATGGCTGAAGGAGGAGAAGAGATCAATTTGGTCGCAGATATAATTACAACGCCATTTTCAAGACAAACTTTTCAAGAAAAGCTAGATATCATGAGAAGAGAACGGCCAACCCCGATGCTAGCGAGACTATCACAGGGTTTGTTCGCCACTTTCAAATCACTAACTACGAGCGGTACCCCCGGCTCACAGCCTGCGAGAGGCACTGCACATTGTACTGCTGGGAATGCCTGCTATTTACAACTGATCAATTTGGTGTTTGGAAACTTGAGTTGTCTAATCAAGGCAGCAACGAGACACCAAAGCACGGCTGGGCACTTACAAGCAACGGTGCTTTTGAAAACCTTTGGGGACACCCGAGTGGATCTATAGCTCAACGAACAAGTGCGCAGGGAAACAGAGCTCCACAACGAAAGGGTGAACAAAAATAGGGAAATGCGGATTTATTGATTATAAATGCTTCGTAAATATTAA
Source organism: Cottoperca gobio (assembly GCF_900634415.1). Taxonomy (NCBI): domain Eukaryota; kingdom Metazoa; phylum Chordata; class Actinopteri; order Perciformes; family Bovichtidae; genus Cottoperca; species Cottoperca gobio. The sequence continues at coordinate 17,087,277 of NC_041363.1, forward strand.
TATAACTCTGTTGTACTTGACTATGTTAAGGTGATGCAACGCCCGGTTATAATAATAATAATAATTGTGGCACACATGTTTTGGAGAAAAATATTTATTTAAAGTCAATTTTCTTTTTTTCTTTCAATAATTTTACTTCAGTGAAATGGTCAGATTTTAGCACATTTTTACTAAAGGGGTGCCAATAATTCTGGAGGGCACTATACAACATCACACTGGTGCAAACATATAATAAAAATCAATACTGCTCACTGATTTGTAAAATTGCCCATGATTATCAAATACACACAGTTTCCTATTTATTTAGACATTAGGAATAGATGCCAAGGTATAAAAGGCTACAGCAAAATCTGACTTTTGACAAACCTGTATTCACAGTAAAGGTCAGTATATGCCTACACTTGAAAACTTACAAAAGGGCTAAAACTATGAAGAAATTTAGGAACATGTCTCTGACATGTCATCTGCCAATGTTTTCCAGATCTGTGACCAATAAAATATTAAAGGACATTTTTTTATATACTCCAAAAATGCCACACAATTGTGTTGGAGCTTCATCTGTGAGGCCATTTTATTCCAGCAGTTTTGTGATTGTTGATTTGCTAACCATTATGCTAGCTGAGGCTAACATGTTGCCATCACAACATTCATAAAGATTCCTTCACTATGACCAAAGATTCACTTGATTGTGTTTTGTCACTGTCACTTAATATGTGCAATCTGCTTAATGTTTATCAGGAAGTCAAGATAAACTCACACAACTGAACACAAAGTATTTTGACTTGAGGCTTCAGGTTCAGGTTATTTGTATGGATTCACACACAGGACGTGACGTGAACAGACTCAAAGAGCTTCACAGACTTCACCACCCTCAATCAGACCAGACACTGTTTTTAAAAAGTGAATAAACCCCTGGGAAGGACTACAAATACACTGAATATTCAATACAGACAACATATGGTTTTATGCCACGTTGATAACATATAAAAGAAGAAGAGGAACAGTTTGGTTAACATATTAAAACATCACAACCAAAGACATTCTTATCTAAGAATTGAATGTCAACTATTAAAGCAGGGGTGGGGAACCTCTGGCCTCCGGGCCGTATACGGCCCGCGAGACCATTTGATCCGGCCCTCGAGGTAATTCGTAAAACGCAATCTGCTTAATGTTTATCAGGAAGTCAAGATAAACTCACACACTGAAAATTTTTGTGAATATTTTGAATGAAAGGCCAAGACGATAAACAATAAAAGACATTTTACAGCCTGTTTTGCTCATTTTTACTAAAGGGGTGCCAATAATTCTGGAGGGCACTATACCTTTATTTGTCAGTTATGTTATTCATTTGAATGACCCAAAATTGTTTGATTATTTTCTCCATCAACTCTTTCTTAAAGCAGTGCTGAAGTCAACTAAATATAAATGTACAGTCAGTTAGCTAAGCTTATCACAGAGACTGGAAACAGGGGGGACATTTAGCCTGGCTCTGTCTGAAGCTAACTACACAGTCAGTCAGTCTAGTTTGTTTAATTCCTACAAATAACATAGTGAAAATACAGCACATAGTTTTATGAGCTCAGCTATTTCTTGGCCTGGAGTTGTAACTTCCTGAAGAATGTAAACATAACTTTCTTTGTTTAAAAGAAATCACAATATATATTCATACTGTGACATAAAATTACAAATAATGTAATCAAGTATTTTATCCATATTGCCCACCCACACTGCACTAACATCTTTTTTTCACCTTGTTTTTCTTATGGCACTAACTTGGTGAGCAGGGACATTATTTACCACTTTGTATGCAGTATATGATGCTGCTGAAATAAAAGTCATGTGATTTTTTGTCATTGTTTTTGGTAATATGCATCAGTCTCTAAAAAGTGTATGATTCATCTTTTTCCCAGTGTTAACAAAAGTCAACAGAAATCGCAATAAATTAAAATAGCAAATCGCAATACATATCAATTCAGCATCTTGCTACGAAGTATCATGATAGTATCGAATCAGGAGATAAGCATATCGCCCATCCTACACTTGACACATGATTGCCTGCAGTGAGATAATAGAGGCTGACTTGTAGTTATTTGTATAACAGAGAGAGTGGTACAGTGTATAGGACTCATATAGTCATGCTTTTATGTGCAGCACGATCAGACCAGAGGAAGGAAGTGAGACAGACAGATTTTATAAAAAAATAAATGTGGATGTGTGTGATGTGAAAGGTCAGAAGCTCTCATCTTTGATCCATCCTCGTTTTTTCATCTTTCACTGTGATGTGGTGTCACGAGCTCAAACAGATTTTCAAATGTGACCTCTGACAAATGCACATGCACACACACAGGGGAAAACTCTCTCACCTGTCACCTGTTCCACATTACCAGGCAGTTGTCTTTGTCGGCACATGAGAGTGAGAGTCAGACTTTCAAGCTTTGCTCTAAAATGAGATTCTTAGAGTCAGATTTTATAGCACACTGTTTGCATTGATCGACGCATTCACGCCTATTAAAGTCTTTTAAAGTCTGGATCTTGTCTGGACGAATCCAGGGAACTCAGCGGTATTCAAAGTATTTCAGAGCAGCCTGATAGTTGCGGTAGTTCAGCTGCATTATGGGAGCTGTGATGGCCGCTCTTTCTGTGGAGGCCAGGAGGCGACTCTCTCGACCCAGCTGCCTCTCTCACTGCGGCCACAGTGCAGCCAGGTACCATCGCTCAGGTAGGCTCTCGTATGGTTTCACCTTCCGCATTATTATCTGTGTCTTCATTCACACTTTTTTTCACTCCTTCACTCTCTCCTTTGTCTCTTTTCTTCACTCTTTCTTCTTCTTATCAAAGCGGTAATATACAGGAGTCTTGTTTTCTTGGAGTTTGGTCGTGTCTTTGGTGATAAGTGAGCAGTTGTGTCTTGTTTTTGCTCTAAACGTCGCAGAGATCACTTCATAGTCAAACAGTGTGTCAGATCTATAAAATCCTTTCCGCTGTAATGGAAATTAGTTTCTGTTTTTTTCATTGTCAGTTCACTCATGATGGATCACTGTTCCCACTAACTGTGAACATTAAACACATTACTTCTCCACTATAACGAAGTACATTTGCTGTAGTTAAGTGCAATGTTGAGGTACTTGTACCGTTTGATTCATTGACATTTTATATGGCTTTACTCCACTACATTTAAAATGTTGTACTTTGTCCACTTCATTTATTTGGCAGCTGTTTTACTTGTTACGCTTCAGAATCAGTTTTTGTATGTAAAACATGTAGTAAGTTTATAAAGTATTGGTACATTGTTATAGATTAAACTACTCAATCGTTCAATCATTATGAATTCATGTTGTTTATCTGAAGTTTAGCAAAACCTATAAAACTATATTTTAAATTCTAGTGAAGAGCCCAAAGTTTCCAAAGACACCAAATACATCAGAAATATTTATAAAATCATCTAGAATATTTCCATTTAAGAAAATGGTGCAGCCATAAAAAAACAGAATATGATACAGAATATATGTGATACTGTCAGATCACTGTGTGAATAAGATCATTTTTATGAACCTTAACAATACTTAAAAATAAATAAAATAAGCTGCAACATTTAAAGGATTCTTACATAACAATGCAATGCTCCATAATAATAATATAATAAATAATTTCATAATAAATAATAATAATTATTATTTGCATTTAAGCTTTTTTGATTTAAAAGAAAATGTTGGTATATGGCAGCAAGTAAATCTAAATCTAAACAAAAACAACATGGTGTAGACATAGAAAATAAAGGAATAAATAAATATCCCAAACTACCTTTTGATCTACTGACAATGGGCTCGTGAGATGCCATTACTGCCATCAAGGCGTAATCCAGTATTTTAACTTTGATACTCTAAGCACATTTTGTTGCTACTACTTAAGTTATTTTAGGTGGAATTTTGAATGCAGGACTTTTACTTGTGATGGATCACATTTCCATGGTGGAATTGCAGCTTTTATTTAAAGTGATAATAGACAAGTTTTTAGCTTGAACTTATCATTATGAAGTAAATGATGATTGCACAATGTAATATCATAGAATAATGACATCATCAACGTTTAGTTTGGTTCCCTATCAGCCTCGCATTCACTAAGCAATTCTGTCTGCCACCGGGTACGATCTCACGGTAAAACGAAGGCTCGATTAACGACACAAAGCCGAGGAAGACAAAATGCGATGTGTCCTGCGCAGTGTTGCAAACTCTTTTCCAATGAAAGCAGCTAAAACAAGCTTCCAGAGTCGGCAGATGACGTCATACCTAATTTGCATAATAGTGACGTTGTCTCGCATTCATTTGTTCATTTGCATAGCGCTTAGTGGTCGTGCTGTTGCAGTGAGGGAGGAGAGGGAGGGACCCTGTGAATTACAATATAATACATTTGAATATAATTCTTGCTTTTTCTCTGCTGGTCTGAATAAGTTGCTAAATTTGTCGCTCGTAGTAGGCTCTGAGGAAAACGGGATAGCGACCTGGTTGTCTTTGCAACAGTGGCACCAACAATAATACCGCTTGGAAACGCTTGTGGGGAGGGGTTGAAAAGTTGTCTATTGCCACTTTAAATAAACAAAGATCAAGCTTTTAGCTGCATTAATTTTAAATATGTGTGAATATTGTATCGTTGTAGAAGCTGCAATTAATTGAAGTAGTAATTTCTCATTTATTATCTTACGAATACCTCAACCCTCATCCTCTCAGGCTGTGGTGAAGACTGAGGTGATCTTACTGATGTGTCTGACTGAGAGGAAACAGTCTCATCCTCTCTCCCTCTTTACTGACTGTTGTGTCAGCAGGCAGCGCCAAGCCTACCTTTTAAAAAACCTGTTAGTGTCTTAATGGCCTGCTTAGAGGAATGATCACGCTCACACCCACACAAGAATAGACCGTACACACTCACTACACTAGCATCAATATACAAGGAAGCAAACTTAAATGCACATAAATAGACCCAAAAACAACCCTTAATGCATCACATATTACCTACATGCATGGTGCGTTGTGTGTGGATGTCAGTGGTAACTGAAATGTAAACTTGACCTTCATCCACTGTACAGATAGAAAACCACAGATTCACTTATTAAAGAATAGTTACTGTAGAGACTGAAAAAATATTTGTGATGTTATTATTTATGGTTGATTTAGACGTTTGTGTCAAGTGTAAGAAGCAGAGAAAAAAAGAGGGGTGAGCTCCACCACCACCTCACCACAAACATATTGATCTCTCTCACTCCGGCCTCCCATCTGTGTTTCCTATCTCCATCCAAGTCAATACATTAACACACACACACACACGCACACACACACACACACACACACACAAACACACACACACACACACACACACACACACACACACACACACACACACACACACACACACACCTACACACACCTCCATTCCCCATCTTATTGTGTTGCATTAGGAAGTGCAGAGTCATCAGTTATCCTCTTCTGACCTGCTGAACACACAGTCACCACATCATATTTCTTTATGTTATCTATAACTAACTGTTACACATATTCCAGGAATCACAAATATGTTGAGACATTAATAGTATAATAATACATTTATAATATTCAGGTTCTTCTTCACAGAGAAAAAGTAGTTGAGGTGAGTGGAGGTGGGGTGTCCCCGCTATTTTATCTCTGTTTGCAAAGCAACCACCAAGTGACACAAAACTGTCTCTTTCAGTCTGGGGGCTTTGCTCTGTGTCTGTGTCTCATAATGTCCATGGCAGCTATTAACTGATATGATTTCATATTATATATAATAAATATATTTAATATATATTATATTTAAAGTTGTTTATTTGGCAATCATTTCATCACAGTTACTAACCAGGGCTTTAAATGTGAGCATATTTTTGCTCATTTTACAAACGTGTCCCTCGTCTTTAAGGCTGTGCCGCTGTCCGCCCCCCATTCAAACATTTCTCAACCCGCCCCTAAAGAACTGGATGTGGTGGCGAAAGGAGGGACACTTTGAAGCAGGAAAGAGGGAGTCAAGCAGAGGGGGAGAGAAAGTCTGCGGTTGGCCAAAGTTATGGAATGACAGAGGGGATGGAGGGAAGAGGAGGAGGCGGTGTAAAGCTCCTGGGCACAAAGGCGAATCAGATGGATAGATGGAGAAAAAGGAGGAGTAAGAAGGAGTAAGGAGAGACCACACAAAGGAGAGGATGAGTTTAGGGTGGACAGTGCACTTCAGTTTTAAACCTCAGCCGGAGTGTGCACTGACTAAGTGAGTCGAGGGAGGAAAAGTTGCAACTTGAAGCAGCAACAGATAAATTCAGGAAGCTGCAGAGAGAGGGGAGTGATGGAAAAATATGTGTGGAGGAGGTAGACACCGGGGGAGGTTTCATTCCCCACAGCTCCTCTCAGTTTCTCAGGATTTCCCTTCCTGGACTCTGCTGCTGCTGCTCTAAGTGCCTTCTCTCCAGGGCCATACTATTCCATATCTGGACCTGGATTTGGACAAACAGTGAAGTGGACTGAATCAGACGGGACAGCAACGTCAAACCTAACTTTAACTATTTACGATCAAATTAAGTCTGTGCTGAAAGGTGTTAAGTGGATTACTGACAGAATTAGGGTTTATTTTGTTGCATAAGTAGATGCTTTTATCCATTTTGGGGGTCATTTGGACAGTGCAGCCACTTTTCACTTTGCAAGAAAAACTGATTTGTGTATTTTGACTGACAGGTCAGTTTTAAAATATTATCTCATCCTGAATATGGTGAGCGGAAGCCGCTAAGACCACAAAGTAAGATTGTCCTCTACTTGCAGATAAAGAGTTTCTACAGTATGTCTGTTTGTTGCTCGTGTGGTCGGTGCACATAATGGGGTAATTTATTTATGATTGCTAATGATGTTTTGTCGTTTTATGGCATGGAAGATGAGAAGACTTTGGCATCTCCTGTTCTATATTTCAATAAGTCAGTAGTATGCACCAAATTGTTTTTTTTCCCAAAAGACATTTTCATCTAAAACCACGATGTGATTCACGAGTGTGAACTATGACATGAGGACTGATAATAGCTGTTTGGATTAAGAGGGTGAGCAGTAACTTGTGATTTTGCCAGTCTGAGCTCCTGAGAGTGCGTGCAGGAGGAAAGTCTGGAAAGTGACTCTAAACGTCTCCTTTAATGCACCGTAATAAATGGCTTTTGACACAACCCCCATTTCCCCTCATCGGTCTAGAGAGGGAGGTTTTCCATATATGTCGGTTTCCACATATTTTCCACTTCAGCATCGGTGTTGACATTAGAGCAGCCTTCGTACAGCCTGCTTGGCCTGCTTCTCATGCGGGCTCCTGGGCCTGGAAACAAACCCATGTCGTCACCCACCAACCTCTGTTGAAAACACTTGTTGTTGACTCGCCCGCCCGGCGGTGCTCGGGCCGGCCCAGGCTTCCTCTCCTCTCTCCCCAGGGCCAGGCCTTCTCGTGCAGGCTTGGCCCTGAGTGGACTCCCCCTGTCCTGAAGTCATGGGGATCCAGGGCATGGAGCTGTTTGCCATCGGCGTGGTCATCATCCTTTTCATGGCAGTTCTCAAGCAGTTTGGCATCTTGGAGCCCATGTCCTCATTTGAAGGTAAGGGCCCATCTGAGGCCCGTCTACTGGCTGTGACTCACCACTTCCTTTTAACCCCCCTACCTGCTGTATACGCAGATATAAGGACATTTTCAAGTGTTTATTAATATTATTAATAATTAAGTCTGCAATGAAGACACATTTTAAAACTGAGGTTTTACTATCTTGTTATTCATCATTTCTTTATACACCAGCCTCCACAGGAGTTATAGTTGTTGACAAATACATGAATACACACTTCTATCTGCTAACAGATAAACTGCTTAAAATAAATCATATTATTATGGGGGCAACCCAAGGCTGTTTATTTTAGTTGATAATTGATTTTAGATTATTTTCTTTATACTTTTAAAGCCAATACAAGCCCAGATTCTTGTTTGAATATACCCAAGGAGAGGCCCGCCTCTTTCAGTGCTTAATTACTTGTTTCTTTCATTTCTAAAAGTCACTTCATCCATGAGTCACATTTTCTAGAGATTTTCTGGTGTATAATAATACCTGAGTATACATTTAGTGACTTTAAATAAAATAAATGTAATTAATCTAACATTGCCTCCTTTACTACAGTTTATTTATGTTACACTGAGTAGATCATACGTCACAAAGTGCTTCACACTAAAAGACAAAAGCGAGTCATAAAATACACACAATATAAGAGTAATAAATAAAACAGAGATGGGGCTTCCGAGTTTAAATGCTTTAATGGCTAATTTAACACATGGCCAACAGGGACAACGTTTGAAAATTCTTGCTTTTCACATCGTCCCTGCTAAATTAAATGACTAAAATAAATAAATAAAGAGTGGCCAAGGGATTTGTGAATGTAATCTCAATGTAGTTACTTCTGTCCTTGTTCTGTCCTCTCATTCCCTGTCAGCTCTCTACTATGTAATAAAGTAAAAATAAACAAATATATCTAAACAACATTATAGTATAGCTAGAGTAGCATGAGTTATTTAAAGGAAATCAATTTACATTTTTTTGGAACTTCTGGTCTATCAGCAAATCTACCAGAGTGGGAAAAGGCTAATAGTTTAATGTTTTATTTTGCCTACAAAGAGAAATACCAAAAACCCTTGAAGGGCCAATAGCCAGTGTACATTTGGGACAGTGAAAGAGACATCAGATGCTGCTCTTTGAAAGCTGCTGTTCCCTCTGATTAGAGTTTTGGGCTGAAGGCCAGCCAGTCAGAGTGCCCTGCAGTCAGTGTGCCAAGACAATTACAGCAGGAAGGCTCCAGTCGACACATTAGTGCTTCTCACATAGCTCTGCATCATAAGTCATAAATTCAACAAAAACACCAGTAATGTCCTTTTCATAATTTATCACTCCGCTCAATCCCTCCAACCTTATATTCCTCCTCCTCCGCCTCCTCCCTCTGTGGCAGGACCTACACCCCGGTTTAGCATTACTTCACATCAATTATACATGAAGTATCGAACAGGCTTTCTCTGAGGCCGCCTAAATATGGAGCTTGAAGTACTCCTCCAGGACCTTGAAGGACACCGGCCGTATCGCAGTAGTCTCCAAAGTTCTCATCATGTGTCTTCAATACGGTTTCCTGCCACTTCATTAGTTTATCACCTCCCAGTGAGACTATTTTACCAACTGCAGCGTCATTACCTCCTCTTCAGCGTCTTCTCATCGTCATTCTAATTATTTGGCAGAAGATATTTTACATCTTTTGTCTCTCAAGTGTTCTCCTTCATTAAAATGGGTGAAAAGTAACTCATGAGGCCGTGGCACTTTTCAGAAATTACAAGTTGATCAGCTTTGGTTAGAAATAAACGCAATATAAATATCAGCTCTGTGGTGATCACGGTTGTTATCGAGACTCTCGTTGTGGTGCTGATTCAGTTCTGCAGTCAATTTGTGAGGTTTCTTGTTAATTCACCTGTAACCCGAGGACACTGAGGTCATGTCCTAAGATATTGGGAATATCAACATTTCTTCTTTCTCATAAAATATATTTTTTTGTCTCATCAACGGTCCTAAACCCAAATATATTCATTTTATAATGTAAAACAAGGGAAAGTAGTCAAAGTCTCACATTTAAGAAGCTGAAACCATACAAGGTTGGCAGAAAAAATACTTAAACAATTAACTTATTATCAACATAATTGCCAGTTAGTTGTTAGTCGACCGTCTTATTGATTTATTGACTTAATGTTTACTCATCATGAAGTCTTGATTGTCAGACTTCCACTAGATCAGTTTAAAAACTTTTTTGTGTCTCCTGCCGGTCTAGTGGTCTAAGATGCGTTCCGTGTAACTTTCCTAATTTCGCTCTGTGCAGCAGGGCGGCATAATAGCATTAAAAGAAAACATAAATACAATAAAACCAGACAATTGAAGACATTAAAAGTAGTTTACTGTCCATTAAGGCAAAGTCTTTTACGTCCACCTCCACTAAAAATGCAAAACATTGTTCAAGATTAGTTTTATATATAATAACAACGTTTGGAGGGATCTTTGAGGCACAGATTTTCCACATTTAGCATCAGCAGCACATTAGACGTCCTTTATCATTTAGCAGTCCAATCAGGTAGCTTATTGATGCATTATTTATATCATCAGCACTCAAAGATGTGTGTGTGTTCACATGTGTGCATGTGTTTAAAAAATCAAGTTTAATGATCTGTTGTTGTCTCAGTCCGGCCCGCTCTGATGTCGATTTTGGGCTCAATCCAACTTGGTCCTATTTTGGGAAGACATCTGATGCCAGAGGTAGCTTTGTCTGTGGAGATGTATTCTGAGGTGCTCTGATAACAACATCTGGTATTTTTACTCTGCATTTGATGCTCTCGTGCAGGACATTTGAGTAGTGAGTAACATCGATATACTGTATAAGAGATATGAAGGGAATGAGTATTTTCATTAATTTACTTGTGGCTCATTTCCATGTTTGTCGGATGAATCATTCAACCTCTGGCGGAATTGTACTTGAGTGAAACTTTGGATACTTGTACTTTACTTGAGTATTTCCATTTCCTGCTACATTTCAGAGAGGAATATTGAACTTTTTACACATCTATCTGAGAAGCTTTAGTTACTTTGAAGTAATATTAATTATACAAAATATAATAAACAAATAATTGATCATGTATTTTATTTGGTTAAGACCAAACTTTATTGATCCCTTGGTGAAATTCACAAGCTACCCAGCAGAATGTATAGTGGAAATAATAGCTCCCCCTACAGTATATATATATATACTGTATATGCATGTATGTGTGTATTATATATATATATATATATATATATATATATATATATATATATATATATATATATATATATGTGTATATGTATATATATATATATATATATATATATATATATATATATATATGTATATAATTAAAATGTATTTATTTCTACAGTGTTTTACTTAAGTAAAAGATCTGAGTACTTTGTCCACCTAGTACAATTTTGATGAACTTTACTTCAGTATTTCTACTTTATGCTACTTCATACTTCTACTTTGCAACATTTTTGAGGCAAATATTGTACTTCTTACTCCACTACATTTATTTAAAAGCTTTATTTATTAGCTACAGATTCAGATGTAATACTAATAATAATAATAATAATAATAATAATAATAATAATATGAAATATAAGTCAATTAATAAATGATAATGTATTATTACAGGTTAACCGTGCATAATATAAAGTAATTAAAATGCAAATATAACATCCCAGAGATATCGGCTCTCTATAAATTAAACTAAACATGATTTTAAGTAGTTAAGTATGTCTGTTTGTCTATAATTTATCAGTCTTTTTTACTGGTACAGTTTTTAGATTGGATAAATACTTCACATATTGAATGAGAGGGTGATTATGTCTCATATAGGACATATGCACCAAGCAAAGGACCTTAATTGTGAATAGACAGACAAATAAACTAGTCTCTGTTCCTGATGTTTCACTGGTCTCCACTAGAGGGAGCATTTATTAAATGAGTATGAGTGTGTGACACAGTATTGAATCTGTGTTATGGACCCCAGGAGAGACGGGAACAATTAGAAAGTGGATCACAGCGCTGACTGGGAAAATGGGATTCAGGACACATGTTGAGCTTTTTATCTCCACCTTTTCTGGTTCCTTAAAGCAAATTGTTTTGTGTGTCACATTTAGAAAAAATACATATAGAAAATACAAATCTTTGTTAGTTTTGTCCATTAAAAGCTTCTGTATATAATGCGTTGCTATCATTTATTAGTTTTTTTGATGAAAAAGGTATAAATGCAGCTTGTTCCTCGGAGGTTCACAGGTTAATTAGCAGAAAATAAGATGTGAGATGGAGGGAGGGGAGAGAGGAGGAAGCTGCAGAGCATCAGTCATTCAGCTAGTGGAGGATGTTGGATGTCGTTTTTTATTTGACCAGAGTTTTGTCACCAACTAGAGAATCCCAAGCCAGCTGTGCCAAAACAACCTGCATGTGTGACGTGAGAGTATCTGATCTTTCTCTCAATCTGATTGGATTTCCTATGGATTAACGATGTAGTCCAAATTTTTGGGAGGGATTATTTTTATCTCTCTCTCTTTAGAGGTATTTTTTACAGCAATATTCAAATTCTCTTGCCCTTATTAAAGGAGTTGGACTTTCAGACCCTGTACTTAGTGTTGGAGAATCTCCTGAAAGATCCATTAGAGTGGGTGGAGCACGAGGGGGAAGAAAACGAGAGTCAATTAAAAAGGCCGAGCTAAATGGAGTAAGGAAAAAAGATTGTGACAGAAAAAGAGTGATGAGTGAGTGACACTTTTTTAGAGACGGGAGGAGAAAGAAAATAAGTGCAAAGGGAGAGAGAGACCGAAAGAGACAGATGGACTGAACGAAAAGGTGTATAGAAAGTCCAATTATGTAGTAAAAGAGGGAAAGGAAAGAGAAGGACCGTGGAGGGGAAGATAGAAGAAGAAGAAGAGGGGAAGATGAGTGTGAGGTGGGAGACGGAGGGACTCCAGACTGTTGGCATCGTCTGCCTGGTGATCATGTTCCTCAAACTGATGCACCTGCTGGGCCTCATCGACATTACTGAGACCGGTGAGACTACCTCGGAGAGTTGCAGCGACGACGAGGAGGAGAGCATGCAGCGAGGAGGCTGGAGTTACATTTGTTCTACTTTTATCCACTTGTAGATATTTGTGAATGTTGTTTGATGCAAGTCTGGGAGGTTGTAGTTCATGAGAGGAGTAGTAGTTGTGATATACAAAGGGTTTAAACAATAAAGACTTTTTTTTGTTTATTTGGGATCATGTCAAAGGCTGTTATGGGAAAACTAAAAGGGCTGGTATTTGACAATTTGTTAGTGGCAGCAAATCCCATGAAAATATACTCCTCTCACTTCTTGACTTTCCCTGTCTGTAGATCTCAGCCATCTTTCCAGATGTAAATCTAAAAAATGTTAGTCAAACAGGAGTAAAGAGTGCATTTGTTGGGGACTATTTTCAGCTCGGCATGAATACACGTTTGGTGAGTATTTACAGCACCAGGAGCCCGTTGTTTATAACTTCAAACTTAGCCTAGTTCTGTGTTTACGAAGTGGAGATTTACACATGAATACATTTACACACAAGTGTAACTGTTGTGTAGCTAACGGACAAGGCTAAATATAACATGCTAATATATGACCGTTAAGAGCGAAGAGTAAAAGAGATCATATGGAGTACAATCGACATACCTGACCTGAAACTTTAAAAGGCTGTTTAATTATAATAAATGTACCTGACATTACATAACATTATGCCAAAGACATCAAATTAAAACTTTTGACCCAAAGACAAATCCTCTCAATGAAAAATCTTATCTCAAGGTTCACTTACCAGCTTTTCTCCAGAGCTTTAAAACATGCCATCCTCCATTGATGGGGTTGAAAGTTCTGGGAGCTTGTGTGAGATTAGATTTTTATGGCAAACTTGAATGAATAAACTTTAAGGCTCCCAGGCAAAATGCTGTTCAGTCATCACTTAATACATTTGAGATCAGACTATAATTTGTTTGGAATAAAGCAACATGGGAAACCAACTTTTGATTTTACACATCATCTGGTAAAGGAGGTTAGAGGTCGTCTCCTGCTTTCTCCTTCCCACTGATCTCTACATGATCCAATATTGCACAAGAGTTTAGGCTCCCCCTGCTGTGGTTTTGGTTAATGTTTCACAGAACTGCTCTCACTGCTCTGCTGGACGTTTTATCAGAATATAACTCGAGTCTTCTCTTCTGTGCCGCTCAGCGTGTAAACCTCTCATTGTCTGATCTGACTTGTTTTCTTTGTTTTTTCCTCCTCTTACTATCTCTCTCTCACTGTTCTCCATTTACTCTCTTTCACTCCATCTTGGTTTCAACACCCCTCCTCCTCCTCCCCCTCTGTTCTCTCTGTCTAAAGATGGTGAGTATAGTAACGGTAGATAAGCAACCAACTTAGAGAAAAGGTCTTCTTTCCCTCCCCTTCTTGGAAAGTTTTATCTTTTCCCAGTCGTGCAGTGCTTTCTCTTGTTGTGTGTGAACTGGTAACTAATAATGTTATTTGCTCTGTGAGTAAAACTTTGATTGAATTTCTCAAATTCAGATTTTCTGCAGTTAAAAACAACAAAAAACATACAGATCAAAATGTTTGGTGACATTTCCACCACAAAGAAAGTACCTCCTCTTCTTATTTCACTCCCTCGTTCCCCTTCCATTTACTCCTCCACAGTTTTTTGTTAAATCTCTCTCTTACACTGGCACGTCTTCCCCACCTGCTCTATAACAAATGCTTCTCTGTTGAATGTGTGATCCCACCCCAACCCCGAATGTTGATCTGCATCCACACACTCAATGTCTGCCGCATCCTCCCTCTGTTTCACTCCATCTTTCCCCCTTTACATCTCTTCCTGTTGGTCTCTCCATCCCCTTTTCTGTCTATCTCTTTCTCCCACAGACAGCAGCGACAGTGACTTGGAGCTGTCGACAGTGCGTCACCAGCCGGAGGGTCTGGACCAGCTGCAGACTCAGACCAAGTTCACAAGGAAGGAGCTTCAGTCCCTTTATCGAGGCTTCAAGAACGTACGTCTTGCTGCCGGCTGCAGAGACGGTCTTCATTGCTTTACCACCAATACTATGCTTTATATAGACTTGAATTATTCTTTATACATCTTTTTTTTTCTTCCTCTTTTGAGCAGGAGTGTCCCAGTGGGCTGGTTGATGAGGAGACATTCAAGACCATCTATTCTCAGTTCTTTCCCCAAGGAGGTTAGACGTTTAAAAACAATCTCTCCTTTCTTGTCCTTTCCTATTAGGGACTGTGCGAAAATTATGAGGAAGGAGGTGGAGAAGGGGGAGGGTGAAATATTTGGGAGAGCAACAGGGTCTTTAATTTTTCTGTGTCCCAGATTTATATTTTATTTCATAATTGTCTTGCAAGAATTACCATTAAAAAAAGAAGGATTGAATTAGTACATTAAAAAGTATGTTAGATCATGACAGTGGTGTAAGGCACCCGGTTCAAATGTTATCAGCCTTTTAAATGGGTGTTATCCGTGGTTATCAGCCTGATAGATGAATGTCAGAAAGAGCCGACTGCACAGGTTATCATTTATTCACACGGTTGTTTGCTGAAAGAAAGAAAACAAGAAGACGACACCGACCTCTAGTGACCCTGGTAATTACGACTGGAGCAAAGGTGTAAGTCAGGTGATATCGCCTTTTTAATAGGCTGACACCATTTGAAATGGTTCGGAAGTATATCGATCCTTTACTTAAGTACCTCAAAAATGTACTGAAGAACTGTTCTTTAGTAGATTTTCTTAGTTACATGAAAATCTGACATTCATGTCAATCTTGAGAAACAGTACTTACAGCACACTAAATCTCTTACTCTGACTGCTTTTGCGCACAGATGCAACCACCTACGCTCACTTCCTGTTCAACGCATTTGACATCGACAGAAACGGTTCAATCCACTTTGAGGACTTCGTCATCGGCCTGTCGGTGTTGCTCAGAGGTTCAGTCACTGAGAAGCTCAACTGGGCCTTCAATCTCTACGATATTAATAAGGACGGCTACATCACCAAAGAGGTTTGTGACATCTCTGACATTTTGACAAAACCTAGGAAATAGTGCATTGTACTATTACATCCTGGCTTTTTGAAATTACTCTACGCTTTCTGATTGTGCTGCATCTTTTGTGAGAGATCCCGTGTTTAAACTAGTTTAGTCCTTGTTTGTGAAGTGAATTTATTTAAAATGTTATAAAGCTAAATAGTACATTTTAGAAAAAATAAAAAGTTGTTTTAACTCTTGCACTTTGCTTCTGCCTTCTTCTCTTTAGGAGATGCTGGCGATTATGAAGTCAATCTACGACATGATGGGCAGATACACCTACCCCTGTGTGCGAGATGAAGCGCCCTCTGAACACGTGGACAAGTTCTTCCAGGTTCATAATACACAAAAATCAAAACACCTATTTTGGGATCTTAACAAAGTACCTTTTACTTGTTGTCTCTAATGTTTCCTTTCTCTTTGTATTTTTCCAACAGAAAATGGATAAAAACCGAGATGGTGTTGTGACCATTGAAGAGTTCATTGAGACCTGTCAGAAGGTGACTGTCCACACACCAGACAGACAGACAGACACCCACACACAGACAGACAGACAGACAGACAGACAGACAGACACACACACAGACAGACACACAGACAGACATACAGACAGACAGACAGACAGACAGACAGACAGACAAAAAAAAATCAAAGTTACTTATCAACATAAATACTGTACAGAAGGTCAGGGATCTGTGAACACTAGTATTATGTCTAAAATTTCAAACCTTAACTTCTGGTGACAAATGTTTTTCTTCTTGATTTTCCAGGACGAGAACATCATGAACTCCATGCAGCTGTTTGAGAATGTGATATAAGGACACCCACCTGCACAAAACACAAAAACAAAGCACGCCCACCTGACCCACACCTCAAACTCACCCTGGCACATAATGTAGGTACTGTAAAGACACAGGAACTAGATGTTTTTTTTGTATTTCTCTCGCTCCTATAGCTGCATCTTGTAAACTGCTTCTGGATTAAAAAAGACTGCTAAAGACAGAAGAAGAGAAGAGCTTCCTGGGTAAAAATGACCCTTCTGTCCAATGTGTTTTACGTGTCCTAAATGAAGAAACAGAAGCGCTCCCTGTGTTTTTATGGTCAGACAAAAGGAATCGACAAAGAACGGAAAAGCTTACAATAATAATCCTCTGACCTTTAGCACACAAGGATACAAGCTTCACTAATACTCCTTGTCTCTCTCTCAAACACACGCACACACTGTTTCTCTTTTACACACACACATACACACACACACACACACCCACACACACACACACACCCACACACACGCACACACACACACACACACACACACACACACACACACACACACACACACACACACACACACAAACCTGCTGTTTCCACAAGAGTTTTTAAAGCACCTGATGATGTGAACTAAGAGAATAAAAATGACAAAGAAAAAAGAAAAAAAGAGAAATGATCTGAAGCATGTTTGTTATCAAATGTGAAATTAGCTTGCACTACACTTTTATGATTATGTATTATATGCGCCTGAAGTAAAGGCACTGTAGATACCTGCACCTAATACACCACTGGTGTGTATGTATATATGTATAGTTAATAGTTATAGATAGATATATATCCTACCTTGTATTGGTCTCATCTGTGCTGCACTGGGTGATGGAGCAGGACCAGAACTGAATAATTGTTTTAGAAAATCTCTGTTTAACATCATGTTTATTAGCAGTTCTTCACAGATTATTCAAATAATTTTTCATTTTTGTATTTTGGAAGATTTTGTTCAGCTGGTCAGATTGGAAAAGTGAGTGTACGGTAACAAAACTGTTAAAGACGGTTAAAAGTGTGTTCTTATGCTGAATTAAGGCTTTATCTTGGTTCTTCAGTATCTACGAGCATGCTGACTCTTAAGTGCCACAGTATTATGTTCAGTACAGTAGGACCTTTGTGATGTTGGTTAATTAAAGATGCTGTCAACAGCTGCGACTTGTTCTTTTTACTACATTTCTCTTCTGCATTCAGAGGACGAGGCAGCAAACATTGTGGGTGAACAAACATTAAGTAAACTAACAAGAGTAACTTTAACCCATTCGGCCCCAGGCCAAAAACTGTGTTTTCATTTATCAGCCTCTCAAAGTATCCTAATAGCTTCAAATGTGGATGCATTACATATTACATCTTTTTTAGAATAACTTGAGCTTTTTGAAACTGAAGTTTATTTGATGGGACTGATGCATTATAGGGGTCATTCCAGAATTGGAGGACATTTCATGTCCCACATATAAAAAATCTAATAGTCCATGCCCTAAAAGCTAAACCATGCACTTGTTGTGTTAGATATACTTGTCTTGAGACAAAATGTATATAAAGTTGCAGAAAAAGTTGTTTCAAAATATTATTTAAAATATCAAATAGCATTTTTCTCTTGTCCCAGCTTCTTGGTGACCAACTTGCATGTCAAATATAACATTTAAAATAGGGTTTTTATTTACTTTTTTGGTATTATTCTATTGCTATATGTCTCTTATATTGGTAAAATCAATTTGTTAAATCATAAACCTTTTTAAATAACAGTAATTTTACACTGAAAGTGTGTCCCACAACATGTGCGCAACCCTGTTACCGAAACCTTTTTAGCTTGGCAGAGGAAGTGAAAAAACTGAAATGACACAGAGGACATTTTTTAAATACATTTTTCTGCATAATGAGTATGTGTCACAGGGTTGCACAAAACATGGAACACAACAAATAAAACATCTAATAAAAAGTGTACATTTGATGCCTTAGCTCAGGGGTCGGGAACCTTTTTGGCTGGGAGAGCCATAAAAGCCAAATATTTTTTTTATGTATTTCCTTGAGAGCCATATATAAAAATATATAAATTTGAATGCAACTTTATGCATGCATTTTTTAAGAATAACACGTCTCCGAGTACTAATAGAGGTATCAGTGTTGCATTGAACAGGAGCTCTTTTATTAAATAAACTAAACGCTTACGTTATTTATCTCATTTATGTGCACGTTTCAGTGTTTACTGCACGGGTGTCAAACTCAAGGCAATTATATCCGGCCCGCGAGAAAATGTCATATGTCTGTCATAACTGGCCCGCCAGTTTTGGTAATTACATCAATGCATGGCACAACCACGGGAAAAGACATTTGAGGAATAATCTAAATATGTGAATGGAATGAAAGTTTTTGGAAGCAAAGGGAAACGCACCACAGATCTCTGGGACGATGTGAGCTGGCCTGTTTGTGCGACATAACGAAGCATCTCACTGTTAAACCTGCAGCTTCAGGGCCGTGTGATCACGGACATGTTTGATGCAGTGAGAGCTTTATAAGCCAAGCTGCCTGTGGGAGACTCTGATGCAGAAGGAAACTTTGGTCACTACGTGTTTCCAAACACTGACAAAAATCTCCACCGCTGTGTTCCCGACAGCATTCTGCTGATCAACTGAGACCATTTGCCGACTTTGCAGCTCAGATATTTTAATTGAACTGCTCAACAATCCGTTTGCAGTTGACTTAAATATGTTCCATATCTTTTTGCACTTTATGTGTACCCTGTTCAATACATGTGGACCGTGTTTGGCCCTCGACGTAGTCCCAGTTTTTAATGTTGGCCCTCTGTGAATGAGTTTGACCCCCCGGTCTACTGCTTGCTTTGCGCAGTCTCGCGACGGGCGGGGCTCCGCCCCCTACACACGCACACACACACACACAGCGGAGGAAAGGAGAGGGGAGAACTAAAAACAAATCCGCTGCTAAATGTTTTACTTTAAAATGGCACAGTATAATTATTTATTACTTGTTAAGTTAAAAAATGTCAGCTCAAAATTGTCTGCGAGCCATATCGCGTTATCGAAAGAGCCATATATGGCTCGCGAGCCATAGGTTCCCGACCCCTGCCTTAGCTGGCCAAATCACTTTTTTTGATGGTTTAACAAAAAATAATAAAATAAAAGGTTCATTTTTTAAAAGTGTTGATGTCTAAACTGTCCTCCAATTCTGGAATGACCCATAGATAGATGTAGGCATGGAGGTCATTTCCACTGGGGACTTCCAAATCCTGTATGTGTCCCCCCCCCCCCCCCCCCCCCCCCCCCTCAAATGTATTTATTATAATTTGTTAACTGCAAGCCGTCATCGCCACAGAGGAGCAGGATACACAGCCAGCCTCTGTGGACGCGTGCGCACGCGACAAGAAAATAAAAAAAACGGCTCACTGAATGATGATGAGCAGGTACCGGGTTGTGGCACACAACAAAAATTAAACGCCAACAGCAGCAGCAGATTACTCTAAAGGGTGAAAAGAAAGAATCAGTAAATGAGCTCAGGATAATCATACTTTCTGTCTACACACGTTGATGTTCGGCTAATGCCGGATTTGCTAGCTTGATGCTACCGGCATTTACCGGCACATCAGCTGCAGCAGGTACAGTATGTGCTGTAGTGAGGTGATTTTGTTGATAATGAGAGGAAGACGTCTACATGATAAGAAGTGAATACAGTTTGAATTAAAGAATTAAAAGTGAAGTAGGCTACACTAAAAATGATACAACCAACCAACGTGATTGAGATATGGCTCCAGCTTATCAACATTGTTTTGCCTGTGTATTTTGTATCAATAGTTATATGACCATAAATAAAAGAAGAAAAAAATCTAAATGGAAATTAAATCTCATAATATTTTTATTTAAATCACACACAAAACATTAATTGTGAACATTTTTAACTTTATAAAATGATTCTCTCCAGTCTTGGCTAACGTCCCCTATATTAAAGTAAGTAAGACAGCTTTTTCTTATACATATTTTAGTAATATTATTTCTGACAGAATTTATCATTCTCGGCCCACTCTCGACCCGATGCCACATGCAAGCCCCACTGTCGACATCTTCATCATCATCGTCATCAACATCAACATCATTAAACACCTGCCTTGAGGAGATAAAGGATTGGATGAAAGAAAATTTCCTAAACTAAATAGCTCAAAAACAGAGGCTATTTTAGTTGGCACCCCACACCAGGTCCAGTCTTCCCCCATAACCCACATCACTTTTTCTGGCCAAAACATACCCCTGTCACCATCAGTCACCAACCTAGGTGTAAGATTTGACCCTCATCTGACCTTTGAAACCCACATCAAACATCTGTGCAAGACCTCCTTCTACCACCTCAGGAACATTGCAAAACTCCGCCCCACACTCTCCCTGTCAGATGCTGAACAACTCGTCCACGCCTTTGTCTCCTCAAGGTTGGACTACTGCAACGCTCTCCTCATCGGGATTCCAAGCGGGAGCCTTCAAAAGCTCCAATATATTCAAAACACCGCCGCTAGGATCCTGATGAGGGTGCGAAAATATAACCAAATCACACCCAGTCTCCACTCCCTCCACTGGCTTCCTGTCTCATTACCTCAAGGAACTCCTCCCTCAACAAACCTCCACACACAACCTCCACTCCTCTAAAAAACTTTGCTCCACCCCCCCAGGACCAAGCTACGCACCATGGGCGATCGGGCCTTCTGCTCAGCCGGTCCTCACCTGTGGAATTCCCTCCCAGAACACCTGAGGGCTCCACAGACCACCGACTCCTTCAAAAAGGAACTAAAAACCTTTCTCTTCAAAAAAACATTTCCGTAACCTCTTATGTCTGTTGTTGTTGTTTTGTTGTTGTCCTGCATTTTACCGCCTTGAGATTTATTTTAGCTTTGAAAGGCGCTTTACAAATACAATTTATTATTATTATTATTATTATTATTATTATTATTATTATTATTATTATTATTATTATTATTATTATTATTAAGGCCGACTTAATTTTTTCTTGGATTAATTATCACCATAGTCCCTAAATGTTTGTAGAAATGCAGGAAATGGGATTCAAATAGAAAACATTTTTCTGGTGGAGGACCCGCAGACCCCTACTTTTGAATCCCCTCCACTTCTCAAACCAAAGTTACCCCCTTGGATGTAAGATATAAGTTCCCCAAAAAAAAGAAAGTCTGAATTTTTAAGTTGTCCGATAAGACGGATCATTAAAGAACAGTAATACAACTAACCAGTGTAGTCTGTGAAGTTTTTGGTGAAACTGACAACTATGGGCTTACAACAGCCTTATAACCAATAAATAAAATAAGCAAATATATAATTATCAAAGATTTACTCAAATTTACTTTCAGTCAAATCAAAGCATGTCACTACTCGTCACAGGGTCAAGACTCAAGACTAGAATATGAATAGCTCACTAAAGCATCATAATGCTTTCTGTCCCAAATGCCCGTACTGACATTGTAAAAAGGGTATTTGTGCATTTTGCACCCTCGGCATGAAATATGTTGCAAAAAAGACTTGAAACTGAACTAATTGATCTCGTTAAATACGTTTGAATCCAAAATCAAAGAATTAGAAGCTGATTCCTTTGGATGTCGATATTTTTTTATTTACCTGTTTATTACTCTTTTAATTTTCTCTTTTGAAATGTGAGTTTCCTATGCTTGATTTTTGTTTCTTTTCATTTTTGTCTCTTTTTGTGCTTTTATAATTGTGTTTATGTTGTTGCCTGTCGTGGCCAGGTCTCTCTTGAAAAAGAGATTCTTCATCTCAAAGTGACCCTCCTGGTTAAATAAAGGTTAAATAAAATGTAAAACCAAAATCAATAAACCAACTACAGGGGTATCACACTTCTCAGCCTCCCTGGTAAGGTCTACTCCAAGGTACTGGAAAGG
Organism: Cottoperca gobio; assembly: GCF_900634415.1. NCBI lineage: Eukaryota > Metazoa > Chordata > Actinopteri > Perciformes > Bovichtidae > Cottoperca > Cottoperca gobio. Next base: position 17,109,696 of record NC_041363.1, read on the forward strand.
AGGGTTCGGACGGTAGTCGAACCTCTGATTGAAGAGGAACAATGCGGATTCCGTCCTGGTCATGGAACAACGGACCAACTCTTCACTCTCGCAAGGATCCTGGAGGGGGCCTGGGAGTACGCCCATCCGGTCTACATGTGTTTTGTGGATCTGGAGAAGGCGTATGACCGGGTCCCCCGGGTGATACTGTGGGAGGTGCTGCGGGAGTATGGGGTGAGGGGGTCACTTTTGAGGGCCATCCAATCCCTGTACGCCCAAAGCGAGAGTTGTGTCCGGATACTCGGCAGTAAGTCGGACTCGTTTCCCGTGAATGTTGGCCTCCGCCAGGGCTGCGCTTTATCACCAATCCTGTTCGGGATTTTCATGGACAGGATATCGAGGCGTAGTCGTGGAGGAGAGGGGTTGCAGTTCGGTGACCTGAGGATCTCATCGCTGCTCTTTGCAGATGATGTGGTCCTTATGGCATCATCGGTCTGTGACCTTCAACAGTCACTGGATCGGTTCGCAGCCGAGTGTGCAGCGGTTGGGATGAGGATCAGCACCTCCAAATCTGAGGCCATGGCTCTCAGCAGGAAACCGGTGGATTGCCTACTCCGGGTAGGGAATGAGCCATTACCCCAAGTGAAGGAGTTCAAGTACCTCGGGGTCTTGTTCGCGAGTGAGGGGACAATGGAGCGAGAGATTGGCCGGAGAATCGGAGCAGCGGGGGCGGTATTACAGTCACTTTACCGCACCGTTGTGACGAAAAGAGAGCTGAGCCAGAAGGCAAAGCTCTCAATCTACCGGTCGATCTTTGTTCCTACCCTCACCTATGGTCATGAAGGCTGGGTCATGACCGAAAGAACGAGACCACGGGTACAAGCGGCCGAAATGGGTTTTCTCAGACGGGTGGCTGGCGTCTCCCTTAGAGATAGGGTGAGAAGCTCAGCCATCCGTGAGAGACTCGGAGTAGAGCCGCTGCTCCTTTACGTTGAAAGGAGCCAGTTGAGGTGGTTCGGGCATCTAGTACGGATGCCACCTGGGCGCCTCCCTAGGGAGGTGTTCCAGGCACGTCCAGCTGGGAGGAGACCCCGGGGAAGACCCAGGACTCGGTGGAGAGATTATATCTCCTCACTGGCCTGGGAACGCCTCAGGATCCCCCAGTCGGAGCTGGAGGATGTGGCCCGGAGAAGGGAAGATTGGGGTTCCTTACTGGAGCTGCTGCCCCCGCGACCTGATCCCGGATAAGCGGTAGACGATGGATGGATGGATGGACAATGCACTATTTAAGGAACTCTTTACAGCCTCTTTCCCATCAGGGAGAATGGCAACACAGGAGGAGGGGTTACACGCAAGAATGAGCACCAGAGCTATTGATATGTTGATTGACAACATCAATCGGTTTATACTTATACTATATTAAAACCTCCTGAGACCCAGCCCATTGACTTGTCCTCTGTAGTGGACATTTTATTCACATGCGTCTCCTTTTACTCTTGTGAGCTACTCTATCAATCCCTGCTGCATTGTACAGAGCTGCTGCAGCTCCTTATGTGTTGAAGCCCTATTGTATTGTTGACTTTACCAAGATCAAAGGTTCATGTGTGTCCTGGGTTTTCTGGGGGACTATCCTGTTGCAGCTGTTAACCAGGCCACTCAGAGAATCATGTTATGTAGGTAATCGGGGAATTAATTTTACGTGAACTGTGGTAACTTAGTCACTACACTGTATCTATATCTATAGATATAGATATATTGATCAAATGCAAAATAAATGACCAAACGTGCAAAGCATTAAACCGCCCTCGGGTCCCTGATCTGTAGGGAGCCCGAAGGCTCCAGGTTAACTGTGTGGCAATTAGTTTGTGGTCATTTAAATTCTGTATTTACTACTTGAGCACAATGTAAGCTGAAATTAAAAGGGCCTTAATGTTTCAATGTGTAGTTCTGAGCCACCTGCTCCAAATACATAGGGGGTAGTATTTCCCCTCTACTGCTGGGTGCATACAATCTAAATTCAACAATCATCAAAACCATCAGTTATTAAGAAAACAACTTCAGTATTATTCTGTTTATACTTTAGTTGTAGTAGTTTGTCATATTTGTTGTATTCTAAGTTTCAGAGTATTATAGTGTGTTCTTTATATTGTGTATTGTGTTATACAGCTATACATCTCTCTGGCATTGGGGGATGTACGATCCATGTAACGTTGAGTTTTGATAGTTTGTATGTTGGATTGGGTCTGAGCGGCAGAGACAAAGTAGTTTTTTTGGTTCGTCCTCCACGCTGACATAGGACTGATTCCCGGGAGGGGAGCTTGGAGCGGCTCTGGCAGCTTGGATTCGGCTGGCAAATATCCCAGCACCAGAAGTCACAGCGGGCTGATGGAGCGCTGGATCTAAGCTGTGCAATGATTAGAAAGAGTCGGGTAAATCAGTGCTATCTGCTGACTGCTAACAGAGGATCTATCCGTCACTCAGCCGCCGCCGAATCAGCCTCCTGGCAGCAGTGAGAAAAAGGCAAGGGTGCAACTTTCTCTTTGCTGCCACTTTGGATTGAATCAAATCTACTATCAAAATGTGCAGGGATCATAGATGTAATGTTGACAAGGCCTGAGTCTGCCCGAGTCACGCAGCTGTACTTCTGCCGCTACAGTGGCTCACTATCGCCTCCTAGACTGGACGGGCCGGCACTAGTCAGTTAGCATGCTAATTTCTGTATAGACGAATCGGAGTTTCGGGCTTCCGCTGGAATCGCAATGTATGCTGGGGTGGCAAGACTAGAAAAGGGAGCACCAACTCCACAAGGGCCGCCATATTGGATTTATTCTCTACGTGTTTACATTTTATTTAAATGTCTGTCGCACGGACCTCATCCAGAGGACATTTTCTCTAACTGGACCTCTTTACATTTTAGTTGAATACCTATATCAACACAACGCATAGACGTCTTTGACATGAAATCAACACTGTTACCTCTTCACATTATGTTGATAATGTTAGTTGTTTTAATGGTTTAAGTATAAAGTCTGGCATTTCTTACACATTGAACTTTTGAGGCAACACTTGTATTGTTACTTAATTTTGAGGCCCCTTGCCGTAGTTTAAAATCTGATTTAACAACATTTAATATTTTGGTTTATATTGTTTAAAAAATAATAATGTTTAAAGTAAATTAACTAATTAATTATGACTAACTGAAGCAAACACATAGTCATTGGGCTCACAGTTTATTTGTTGTTGCTCCTTTTGTGGCAGTTTGTCACCATGCAAATGTTTGATAACACACCATGCCAACAACTAGTGTCAGCTTGTTCTTCTGTTCCTGAAAACCAAAGTGCTCAAAAATTGTATTAATACTGCTTTAACAATAAATCTTGTATTTTATTAAAGGACTATAGTCTTAACACTACCATACTAATACTATACTAATATGTGCTGTAAGGTAGAATACAAGTGAGGAATTTCCTACATTGTATATGGTAATGTACTTTAGTAAGACCGTTCTTGGTTCGGGTTATGGAAGTCTGGGGTTCAGCAATCCCATTAACCCCTGATGTGTTTATTATGGATGGCATATCTCAAAATACCAGTGCCAAATGCCATGTTTTATAAAAATGTCAACTCCTGTAACGCTCAAATAATTGATAACCTTTTCTTTAATACTACTAAAAGAGAAGATGAGAGAGAGATACTTTATTGTCATCTCTCTTTATAAAACACAATTGTGTTTCCCCGATCCAAAACAAAAGAATGAATGAATTAACATTAGGTGCAAACAACAAAATACAAACACAGGTAGAGAACAAGATTGAAAACAAGCTACAAACATGTACAACCTTACCACATAGCAAATGCTTCTCTAAGTTCTGGTTTAGAGGTTGTTATACAACGTTATCTGGGTTTTGTAAGGGTAATTATTAAGTGTAAATGCGAACAAACGACCGTTAGATGGCAGTTTGGAGGAATGCATCAGGCACCACAGTGGATGGCGGAACAACTCCCAAATGAACGTTTTAGGAGGTGGTGAACGTGCTGGTTAAGTAACTGTTCAAAAACGAACCTTATGCAAGAAATATTATTACAAAATCCGGTAAAAGCACTGTCATTGAAGATCCTCACATGGGGAGGGAGGGTTGCGTCACCGCTTAACCACCTCTGATTGGCTGAGGTACAGTTCAGGCGGGGCGAGAGGAAGGCACTTTACGTCACGGATGGATGTGGGCATGCGTGAGGACGAACGTCAACCCAGTGGCTTTATGAAAGGCGAAATCTCACCATGAGCAGCAGCTGTTTAAAAACCGGTTAGTGGAAGAGAAGGAGCTCGTTTTGGAAGAACCGGGCTTGAACACGGTTCCATCTCTTCACCAGAGTCTGTTCGGCTTGGGTTATCCTCCAGCTACAAGTGTATGCTATCTGTATCCCCCCTCCTCATCGTGCGCTCCAACAACACAAACCACGGGGAAGAGCCAACGGACGTAACGTTAGCCGAGAAGGGAAGTGAGCTCCGGCTACTCTTTCATCAGGCAGGTGAGGACAAAACGTGCCATTTTTAATCTCATGAGAAACTCAGTGTACATGTGGATGTGTTGGGAAGCGGGACATGTAGCAACTCCAGCATTGTGCTAACCGTAGAGCTCTAGCTGGCAACAGATAACGAGTAACGGTTAGAGATGTAACGTTAACGTAGCTAGACGACTTTGTGACCGTGTGTCGGTCTGTCTGCTGATGTTGAAGTGTGACCGTGAAACGGAAGGCCCGATTCCTCACTCTTTACCCCTTGAACACGACAAAACATTGTAAAAAAAAAATCAATACAAAACATTACTTATCTTTATGGCGCGAAGGCCATACGCCTCAATGTTTATAACTACATATGAGGGCTTTATTATGACTTTATAACACACCATAACATGCATCACCAATTTGCATCTCCCTGTATCATTTGATTAAATCAGACTCTGTAAGGTAGAAAAGAAACTACAGCTACCAAGCAGCACTACATAGATTGATAGATGGATAGATACGTTATTCGACCGGCATCCAGTAGCTTATACGACACATACAAAACAGAACAGGACACACAGGAATACAGAATAAATACAGAGCAGTATAATGATAAAGATAATCTAGCCAGCAGAACTACTACAGAGAGCTGACACTATAATAGAGTATGTATCATTGGATGTAATGCAAATGTCAGGTGGTTAAAAAGTATGTGAAATATCCAGATGACACGTCCACTGTGTCAATAGCCGGATCAAATGGATAACTTTAACAGCGTAATGCCACCTATTTCCAATAGATTGAACAACTGCATTGGTCTGTTCACACGGCTTTCAAAAAGCTCTTTTGCAACTCCAATGAATTCGGAACGCTTCTACCAGGGTCCTGACTAAAACGTGGAATTAAACCACATTACACCACTTCGGAAATCTGAATGATCTCACTCAGATGAGATTGAATTGATTTCAAAATCTAGCTGCTTGTCTTTTAATCAGTCCGTGGCTCTGGGCCCAAATATGTCTCTTACATTCTTGTGCCATATGAACCTTCTGGGACTCTGTACCATCTGGGGCTAGCTTACTAGCTGTCCTGAGAGTTAGAACAAAACAGTGTAGCAGCGTTATTATGCAACACAGACACATAATTTAGACTGACCACTTCAACCAGTCAAGGCTAAACATGTTTCTATTTTACACTAACTACTCTACCCCAAACTTATATTTGTAGCATAGCTTTTAAATGGCCTTCATTTAAACTGGATGGTGAGGTATTGTCCTTATCACATGTTTGTACTTTTGTACTTTGTAAATTGTTTCCAAGGTTCATGGAGAACAAAAACAGTTGAGGAGGTAAAAACTACAGCAACACATTTTACATTATAAAGAACAACTTTATTGTAACACCAACCCTTTTTTATTACCAGGTCAAGCATGATAAGCCTTATTTAGGCCACAGTAAGTTGTTTTTTATACTATTAACATAGCTTTAAAGGCCACAATAAAGTTGTTCTTTATGCTATAAATGTTGCTTCTGTTTTTACTCTTCAGCAATTCTGACATTGGCAGCTATAAATTGTGACATGTTTTCATACTGGTGTGATGACCATCATTTGTACGCCAATGTCCAGAAAACTCAGGACATTGTGTGTGACCCCGCATCAATTGATGATCATAGACCTGTTGCCAATGACAGCCTGTCACCCCAAGTGGACTATTAGTCTGTAGGAATGTATCTGACTCTTCTCATGTGTTGAGAATGAGTCTCTGAGTATGAGCCAGTGAGTTCTGGTTTATTGACCCATTGTGTAAGCACAATTGTTCCATACATTAATTTGTCCCTCTATCAGTTAAACTTATTAGGATGGTTCTTACTGTTTAGTGATTGGTTTTAGGCATGTAGGTCACACGTGTTTCTATCAGTTAATCCAAGACAATTTTGTGTTTACTGGGACAATAAAAGCAAACTTGAACCTGACACTAGTCTGAAAATATCCTCAGGGTCTGAAAAAGGCTTGGCGATGAGTGTTCGGCAGTGTATTTTTATGTCCTATCCACAGGTGGCCATCTTGTATTTATTTATGTTTAAATGAAACCTCTGTGCTACGTTTAGTGAGTTTCTTTTTCAATGAAATGTAGAGTTTTTAAGCACCTGTGGAGTGTTATTTGTGGCAGTACAATCTGTGTCCACAACACTATTCTTGCATGCTGAGTATTTTGAATTGCATATGTGCCTGCAGTTTGCATAAGACTCAGGACTGGTAAATTCAATCTTGTATTGATTTGTAAGAGCAAGACCAAAGCTTGTGCCAGTCCCTCTCCACCAGTGGTTTATTTTTAATACTTTGTCAGCTTGATTTTAATTCTACTTCATGTTGTCAACCAAGACAACCAGCAATATGTAAGGACAGTATTGGTGCAGAACATTGAGCTTTAAATCTAAACAACTGTGGAAGAGCTGGTTTTTTTAACTCTAGATTTAGATGAGAGAAGATAAGTGCACTTTATTTATTCAGAGGTAAATCATTGTGAAGCCGTTGCAGTAAAAAGTACTATTTAGTATCCTGCTGAATCACTCTTTCACTCAAGCAAAGGAAAATAATATTTTTTATTCGATGAGTGTTCAAAGAAGGTTTACAAGGAACAGCCAGTAGCTCACGATGCAATGCCAAAACAAGCATAAAAGCATTAAAAATGGTATTTGGTAAGATGTGTTGGATGTATTTGACGGAGAGGACCTCGGAGGTGTAGTTGTGATGTAAAGGCCTGTACTCACAGTTGACATCCCTAGGTGGTGCCAGACTGTTCAGGTGCTGGATGTAAGGTTGCTTCCAGTCTGTACGGAAGTTGATGATGCAACAACATGAGGATCTAAATCCTGTGTGACCACTTATATCTGGTCTTTTTTTTACAGGCCTTTAAGTACATTTAGACCTGTGGTGAATGTTTCTTTTGTAGACTAGCGTGATGGTGGAAAATCTGAAACGGAAAGCAACGTCATCGGCTGTTTGGCGCAGCTGCTTTGATACTATTTTGCTGTTTCGAAAGTACTAGCGTGCATCCTCTTTATAAATCCCAAGTACAGGTTGAGTGGCACGTGGGTTTTGTGAGTTTAGATTTGTTTGTTCTCTGAATCAAACAAGGATATCTGATGGAAAGATACTAGCAACAGATGAGGAATGTGGATCAAGAGTTTGCTGATGAGTTTCTCAATTCATTGGTGAATTAATTGCTTTGTCTATAAAATGTAAAAATTGCCTAGTCTTCAAATTCCTTGTTTTGTCCTCAAATAAATTCTATTTAGTATATCGTATGCTTGAGATTTTTGATTGAAAAATTACTGAAGGGATTAATTATCAAAAATAGTTTCAAATAAATGTTCTCTTGACTATTTTGACCAATACGTTTATCTTAATTTTTATTTTACTTAATTTTTACTTATACTTCCAAACTCAAGACCTTGTAGTTGAAATGGTTAAACTAAATACTATTGCCATTAAATAGTATTTGCATTAGGACTATCTGTGTACCACCCATCTTTCCTTTGTTTTGATTTTTATCTCATAATTGTTGGTTCGGCACCCATTTATTTTGTATATTAGCCAACATATAATTTACAGGGTACTGTGTGTGGTCCATCAGTGCTACTTTTGTAATCTATGAATCCTAAAAGTTACAGCTACTGAGCTGTGCTTCTTCCTGTTCATACATTAGTTGGTGCCTGTAGATCAATCTGTTAACAGGCTGATAAATATGTTCTTCCCCATTTACTGGAAAGTTGCACAAATGCAAAAGAAAGAAGTTTATCTGCAGTTAAATTTAGCTTGAACAGTGAACATAATGTGTGAGAAATTATATAATGCTAACAATAACAAGTTTAGTAATGTAAATCTAGTAACTGTCTCAATGTCGTTATTTGGAAAACTAGCTTTTCAACCTTTCCACGTAGCTCCTCTTAGTCCCCCTGACTTTCAGTGAGCTAAATGGATACAGAGGAGCACCTGTTGGGATGTCGGCCCAGGCACAGTGAGGTGAACTGGGTCACAGAACTGGATTCTTGGCTCTGTTTGCTTCTGCTAGCATGTGACTAAGATTACACCGTAGTGCTGGGTCATGCTGTGCCGTGTGGGTGGGGGTGGTAAATGGTAAGAATTTAGCAGGTTGTGGTTCTGAATATTATGCCCTGACATAACATTTACTTTTCTTTTTTCTTTGCAGATGTTTATTGGTATATTACTTTTGTTGCAAAATAAAGACAGTTTTTCTGTTAGCGGCTACACATTGTGCCTTTCTTATCTTCAATTTGTGTGTGTGTTATGAAAGACATGGGGATTAAATGGCCACCCCCCACATCTGCAACTATCTGCAACCAAGTCATTTGTCAAGCAAAACGATCCTAAACTTAATATCTTAAAGTTTCATGTGTTGGTCAGACAAAACTAAGGAAACTATGATCAGAATCTTTCACTTTTGCCTTACATTTTACGATTTTTATTAAAGAAAATAATCTGCAGATTAATCGATAATGAAAATAATCCAATCAAGATGAGTTAGGCGAGTGGAACTCCCCTCTGGCCTCTCCATCTTTTTTTGGCATATCAGTATAGTTGAATAGATGTCAGGATGTAGCAATGACATCTCATTTGTTCTGTTCTGCCTTTCAGAAGAATCAGCACGATCTGTAGTTACAGATCTCTACTACATACATTAAGTATCTTACATCGGCAGTACTACAGTCTGTTTACTGAACTGTTTAACCACAACCCAGTTTTTCCAGACAACCTCAGCTCAGCTAACAGTTTTTAGCTGATGATTATGAAACTGCTGAGGGGCTGAATGAAGGTCATCGATCCACACAGTTACTGTACAAGCAAATGAAGCTAGTTTCCCTACTGCGAGCAATGGCAGGAGTCTGACTCGGCTCAGGTAGGCTTAAAGGATTTCATCAACTTCAAGCAACAATGGATGTCTTTAGTCTTAAATATCCCTGCTGGGGTTGATGGAAATGACTGCATGACTCACAGTAAATCAGTAAAAGGGTAGGAGATACACAAAAAACATTAAAATACATAAAAAGCATGAAAAGTAAACCACTTAAACAAACAAGGCTTCAACCTTTTGAAATGCAATACTGACCCTGAAAGAAAGGCTCTTTTAAATGAACTGTGTGGGTACATTAAAAACAGAAACATTCAACCCCTGTATGAAGGGGGTAATCATTAAGAGCATTATAAAGTAGTAATTGAACATTTTAGAAGAAGAAGAAAAAAGTCCATCACCAGAAAATGAATCAACAATTGTATTAAAGTCACTTCTCAACACAAGTGCTGTTTCTGTGTTAGTATTTTCTCCTTTCTTTCAGTTTTTTATATTAGTATAAATTTAATATGAATATATCACCTTGGGTCATGGGAATTGTAAAGGGTCTTTTTTATAGACTAAAGATGAATTGATAGTGAAAATAATCCTTAGTTTGAACAGTAAGTAGAACATAGCTTTAAGTCTTAACACGTCTCAGTGTTGAAACCTTTACAGCTAGTCAGCCTGCTGCCTCTTTAACTGTGTTTTAGAGACAAAGTCTTATCTTCATTCACCTCTGCTTCACTGACAGGAAGTTGACCAATGTAAACATGACCTTGCAGGCGTTTTACAATCCCCCCTTTACGCCTCCTCATGGGGAAACATGAACCTCTCGCGTGTTACCGGTCATGCAAAGTGTCGCCTGTCGTTGTATGTTCAAGAACATAGCTGCAAACAACCCACACATGCATGTCTTGATATAAACCAAAGTAGAGGCACTGAAATATCAGTTCAAATAGTTTCACGGCAGCTGTGAAATGATGTGCGATGATGGGTTTATTCATTTATTGTAAACTTAACAGGATGGCAACTAGTCAAATTTTGTAGTAATAACCTGTTTAAATAATACAGCAAATGCCAGATGCCTCTATTGTTCGTTGTCAAAGCGAATTATTCAAAGTAACAATGAAAAGGCATTTGCGTTCTTTATTCTGATAATAGAATAATCCTTTTAGTCATTTTAAAAGCAAAAATGTCAAATATTAACTAGGTGTTACTCTGCAAATATGATGATTTCCAGCCTTCCTTTCTTTATGTCATTGTAAACGGAGTATCATTTGATAAAAAAAAACTAGCAAGGTATCATCTTGGATTTCATGAGGCATTGGGACGGGATCACAATTCTTTGACAATATATAATCAAATGACTCATTAGTTGTAGCCCTTTTATTAAGGTGCTTTTTTTCTTCATATTGTGAATAAAATCCTTAAAAAGGCTCTATAACTGTAAAGTTGCATTTTCAAGGGACTTAGTGCAGACTGGGTGGGAATTCTTGAATTTGAACAAGTTTGAAAAGAAATTCACAAATTTGGTAAATAGTCCAGAATGTATGGCTGCACTGACAGACAAGCGTCTGGAGAGGATGCAATTCATACACACAGACACACGCATGTATGACCCACGGGCACACAAATTTGGCACTAGAGATGAAATCGGCAACACAAATGCGGCACAAGCCTGCACAGGATCCACAGATCAGGTTACCATGGTTATAGATCCAGCCCGTAACTCTGTCCACCAGCCTGCTTGTTCTGGGATGATTTAAAATGACCACCACAGTTGTCTTTGTTACTTTTGTTTTGTGCTTTTATCCTTTTTATACGTCAACTTGTAAAATAGTTATTTAATGTTTATGAAACTGCAGATTTCCTCTCTGTTACATAATCACATAAGCTGAGTTTCAGTTCTCTCGCACCAGTTCCCTGTGTCTCTTATTTTCTCACTTGTGTGCATATTCCCAGTCAACACCATCAGACAGGAAACACAGTGACGAGTCGAGGAGGGTGTTTCTGTCTCTTGGACGACAGTAGCAGTAGCATGGCGTCTGGTGTTAGTACATGCCTCATCAGGGTTTCAATCACCCAGTGGCTGCTGGGATACTTTCTGTCACTCTCCACATCTCCCAACTGACTCACAGTGCTGACAGAGCCACAGGCGAGGCAGCACTGAGCTCAATCATGTACTATGTGCTGTATTCATTGGTCAGAAACTTACTTGAAATACTTACTTTGTGATGATTTGTGTCATCACATGACATTGAAAAAAGATTATTCAGCTTTATTGAAGATTGGGCAATCATTTCTAACTGTCTTCTTATTGAAACATTTTAACTGATATTATTTCACCTAAGAATCTGAGTTATAATCAACACCTTGGTCACACTACACACTAACCTTTGCTTGTGATTAAATGATGTCTGTCAAATTAACTTATGTCTCACCACCCTCCTCCTTATCCTTGACCCCTTTGCCTCCTTCCCCTTCTCTTTCTCTTCTTCTCTTGCCCTCCTTCTTCTTCTACCTCTTTCTTCTTCTTTCTTCTTTCTTCTTTCTTCTTCTTCTTTCTTCTTCTTCTTCTTCTTCTTCTTCTTCTTCTTCTTCTTCTTCTTCTTCTTCTTCTTCTTCTTCTTCTTCTTCTTCTTCTACCTCCTTCTTTACCCTATCTCTTGCCCCTTCCACACAGATGCTCCCAGCTGCCCAGCTTGACAGGAGTGATGGGATGTGTCAGCTAGGTATTACACCTATCCCAACATTTTACACTGCAAGCAGGGAGACTGGCTGGGTGGGAAAAGATATTTTGGGATACATTTTTTAAAATTACTTTTGAAAAGGGAATATGACACTAGGTATGCCTAGGTATCATAGCCTTTTTATAGTTAAAATTGCAATTACGGTGTAGTGTAAATGAATCTCAAGCCTATATTGGTACTTTCTTTTACCATGCAGGGTTAATGGCTAACAAAGTCAATGGTCGCAGATTAAACTTTGTTGTCAACTTCATTATAGCTCGTCAAGAAGTTGTTGATAATTAAGTTGTGCTTAAAATTACAGCTCTTGCTGTTTGACAAAAACAATGACTCGTCACTATATTTTTTTACATGCATTGAAGAAACCTATGAGGTAAGGTAAGGGACTTTTTTATGTACAGTATATATGGTTGTTTGGGTTTTGGCCAATATACCTATATGTTTTCATCTGTTGTAGACACAAGCCCTCTACAAGAAAAATATATTTAGCATAAATCATCAGAGTATGAAAAGCAAAGGATGTCACACTCCTACCATCAGCCTCTTAACGCACATATAATGAAAAATGGGGGGAAAGAAAGTTCTAGCAAACGTTAGTTAATTAGTTACAGTGCTGTAATACAAAAGCAATGTTTTTTTATCATCAAAAAGTATAGTGTTGGTTTGCTTGATTTCTAAGTAATGACTGAAATGAAATTACCTTTTTATATAATGAACAGATGTGCATCGGTGTCCAGGGGTATGATGGAAGCTGGATCCTTAGTTCACTCTTCAACTGTCTAAGACTATTTATTTAAAGGCTTAGGTCAACATTTGAAGGCTTATAAGCCTAGGCTTATAACTCTTCCAACACTACTTCTCAAATGAACCCGTCAGTCGGCCCTGATGATCTAGTGCCTTATCCTTTCATTTACAATGCTCGATTCATTCTTTACACATAATGTACACCAAACCATCCTGCAATTTTCTTGTCAGAGATTAGTTGGTTTGCTTTTTTGACAAATATATTTATTTGCTTGGCCAGAAAAAAAAAAAAAAAAGATAATTAAGTCAACATAGACATAACTTAGTGCACCAAGTAAATGTTCACCTTTTTAGCATTAAGTGCTGTCAATGTAGTAAAACAGTGTATTCCACTTATGTGTATGTGAATGTGTGTTTTTGGTTAAGCAGGTAGCTGAGTGTCAGCTCTCAACACTGAGATCTTGTCAACCGTTTACGTTCTTATACTTTTGGTTCTAATACAGTAAATATGTGGCAGTTAATGATACATTGAATAAAAGGCCCTGCTAAAAGCCAGGTGTAGAACCGCACGACATAACTTGAGGTTTGTTTGACACAAAACACAAAAGTTGACACCAGGAATTAAACAATACTGCTCCATCCCTCCCTCTCTGCCTCCTGCTCTTTCTTCATCATCTCTCAAATCTGATCACTCTGTTCTTCCTCTCCATCAAACACGTGTTCATGTTTTACTCTTTCTCTTAACTCCTTGCATAATCTCGCCTGTGTGTGTTTGCCTTCCCCTCTCCTTGTGTGTCTGTCAGACCTGTTCGCAACATGGAATTGAACTGAACTGTAGAAATTGTACCTTTTTTTTTCAAAAGCAATTTAGTATTTATCAATTAATTTGTTGAGCATTTGTTAAACTGCCACCAACAATTACTTTCATTAGCGATTAATCTGCAGATTAATTTCTTAAATAAATTGTTACGTCTATAAAATATCAGATATAATGACCATCATAATTTCTTAAAGGCCTAGTTAATGTCTTCAGAATGTTAGTTTTGTCTGACTAATAGGGACATTCAGTTTAATATAACATAAGATATATATAAAAAAAAAACACTGATCCCCAGAGGTGGGAAGCTAGAGTCGGTTACTTATTGACAATGTTGTTTGAAAAATCACTTGCACGATTAATAATTATCTAATTATTTGATGAGATGTTTCAGCTCTACATCGGTTAATCACCTACAGTAGTACTGAGCTTTCATTATCTGTTAAGCAACCACAAAACCAACAGGTTCATACACCAGGAATTAGACTATGCTGCTCCACACCTGCTTAAACAATCAAATCCACTCTCTCTCTGCCTCCGGCTCCTTTTTCATCACCTCTCAACTCCGATCACTATGTTCCTCCTCCATCAAACAAGTGTTCATGTTTCACTCTTTTATGCAACATATCTATTTCTTTTCTTCTTTGATAAATGGTTGCCGTTAACATACTTATGTCATCCAAAATAGACAACAACAAGAGACTTGAGATAAGTTTCTAATCATCAAGAAGAGGGGCCTGGCAGCCTCTCGGGCTCTCTGTGATGAGACCTTCACAGTGAAGTTAGGATATTAGAACCCTTAAAGTTATAAATCAAGATATTAATCTCTCTGTTTATCTGTCTTTTTTTTTTTTCAAGCAGATGAGGCCGTCCTGGACGATGTAATCGGACTGAAGGATTCATCTGCAGCATTCACACCTGAGCGAGACAAAGAAGGGACAGAGGAGGAGGACATCGAAGACACAAGGATGGGCGTGGGGAAGAATACCACCTCTAAGTCGATGGACAGCAGCAGTGAGGCAGGAAGATTTGAAGAGGAGAGCAAGCATGGTGCCGATTTCTACCCTATTCCGGTAATCAAACGTGTTTAATGTCCTGTTTTTATAATATTATAAAACATCAGGAACATGCCTAAGACAAGCTCGTATAATTAAACTGATGACAAAAACAGGGTTTGATCACCTTGCCCGCAACCTAATATTTTCTTTCCTCTTTCTTTTTCTCACACTCTTGAGTTGTGTTGTGGAAGTTTTCCTGCTTTACTCTGGAGAGATGTATATAAAATCAAATAAATGGTGATAGAGACAGAGTTGTCTTTGTGCATTTATTTGCGGCCACAAATAGGTACCAGTTTCACAGAATACAGAGTAGTCTATGGAAGGGCACAGGTTGGAAGAAGACACATAGGCATTTTATACAATTTGGTTTGGAGGCGAAGTGATGGAAAAACACAGGGGGGCGAGCCAAACTGCCCTTTGATGCTTGTAAGGTAATAGTTATGTAAACAGAGTATTGGGTGATACACTCAATATTCTGTCTCAGTATGTTAAATAGTTTGATCAAGATTTGGGTGTGTCCTGTCTTTTGTTTTGATCAGGATGCTACACAGGTTAAAACATTTGGGTGTGTCCTGTCTTTTGTTAGTTCAGTCTAATCAGGATGCGTCTGTCTTGTATTAACATGACCGGCACTTCTATGTTAGCATCAAATGGCAGCTGGCTTGTTTAACATAGGAAACTTATATAATTAAAACAGTAGACATTTAAATTGCTATTACAGTTGGCATTGGGTTTTGCTTGGAATGTGTGCGCGTTTCCTCGTGAACTCACACAAACTGTACTTTGTCAGTTGATGCATATTGTTCCCATTCAGCACATCAATTTCCTTTTGTTTGTCCTCTTGGCACCAGGCGAGTGCTTCATGTAGGTGAAAAGGCAAAATGACAACATTAGCAATGTATCTGTGACTCATTCATAAAACAGGCACAGACTTATGCTTTATCATAACGTTTTTTAAATCCAGCATTGGAAATTAACTAGGTAATTGTTTTTACACATGTTCTGCTTATTTGTGAAAAGGGACTGTTCTTAACAATGGCTCAAGTGACTTTGTAGTGTGATGCTCGTGGTGATGAACCCACAGGGACTCAACACCCCTCCCTCAGCTCTATGTAGCTTATCAGTGTCTTTCAGCTCATTGTTTTTCCCACTTTACTGTTTTGGTTCAGTGTTACTGCTCTCAACAGCTTCATTTTTAGTCTAAACAGCAGCGGTTTTCATCAAAAAGCTCAAATTAACCCACAGTAGGACAATTTGGCCCTATACCCCCATGCCCAAATAATCAGTTAATGCAGGTTTAACCAAGGAATCTGAACACTTCTTCCACCACAGAATAAAATGAAGACAAAACTTTCCACAGAGATGTGACTGACAATGAAGCCTGCAAAATAACCTCAGTTCTGTTTGTCACATGGCTTCTCTTGGGTCATTTTCTGGTAGAACACAAAGGGATTGTTTTCCTGTATAACCCTTAGGTTTTAGACTTATTATTGTTAGATATGTATATCAGACTGCTAAGTGTTTAATCTGTGGGATTTAGCATGTAGACACAGCACAGTATGTTTACATGTGGAAAAGAGGAATTAAAAGTCTGTCCTCTCCCTGAACTGTTTTTGGAAGGTATCTCAGGACTGTACAGTAAAATCTGGGCTGTAGAAACCACTTCCCACACAGTATTAACGGAGTGGTAGCAGTTGATGGAAGAGCGTTATTCTAGTTTGTTCAGCTGTTAATTACACTTGACTTACTTTTCACATGGTATATTGCACAGACAGGAACTGACATCTCTTCTGTTAACGCTTCAAGCGTCATCAATCGTCTCCTTTGACAGAATGTAATAATGATTGCTTCATAAAATGTTCTTATGAAAGGAGAAAAGTCTAAATTGTGTGTGTGTGTGTGTGTGTGTGTGTGTGTGTGTGTGTTAAGGTGGTGGTAAACGGCGTGGGCGGTGCCAGTGGAGACCAGGATACTGAGAACACAGAGCTAATGGCCATCTACACAAAAGATAATCAAGGAGCAGAAAAGGTAACTCGAGAAGAAAAATAGGAGACGCGAAACACACAATCCTAATGTGTTTTTATTGATCAGCCAAAGTGCTAGTTTACGCCCAAATAATCGTTTATTTAAGCAGACTGACACATATTCACATGGTTCAAAAAGCTTACTAATCACTCGTATTCACAGTTTCAATGGCTTTGCTTTTCCTTCCTCACCTTTCCCCGGCATTCTTAATGATGTAATCCTTCAGATTTCAGTCAGAGTGAGTTATAACCCGTTTTTACCTTAGTAACAATAAGTGTGGTTTGGCACTATAGCAAACACAAACTTAAACACCGTCTCTGTTGAACATGCAACAGAAGTGCGGCTGCTGTGTATGTTTACAGTGCATCTGTACATGTTATTAAAAACAGGTCAGAGTAGTTTTCCACCCAACTACAGAGCACAACTCTCCATCGAACGGCTCCATGTGACTGCTCCTTCAAAGAAGTAAAACTGATCTGCAGTCTTGTTTTTGTAGATACATTTGTGATGAATAATTGCAGTCGGCGCTAACGCATTGCTTTTCCTGTGGCTGCACCACAATAAAAGTAACTTTGTGTTTTGCCAGTTCAGCAGCAGTAGGAAATGGTCAGTTTACATCATCAGCAACTAAATATAACTTTGAGAAGAATGAACAATTAATAGATAAACAATCGTATAAAAAAAAGTACCGGATTACATGCTGCATGGTTTCCTGTGAACCCCTCCCTTGTGTTTAGGTTATTTGCTACTCTGACAATGTTTTTGTCACCTGCTATTATTCATATATATATTTGGGTGCATCAGTGTGGGAGCCTGTGATTAGTTGTCTGTTGTTTGTTTTTCAATCTTACAAAGTGTTTAAAAAACATTTAAGTTAAATTAACAAATGGCTATTCCAGAAAACATAAATATTATTAAGAAGGTATTGTCCTTTAGATTCTCATGAAATCAAACTCTATTTCTATGTTTATAACTAATGTGTTCGTTTAGTTTTTAAAGTCCATATCCTTGTATAAATTACATTTTTGATACTACTAAGATTTATAGTTTGAGTTCAACTAATAAACATTTGGTGTTGGCTACAATATATGCTTGAATGCAGCTCTTAAAATAAAGTGTTGGAAAAGTCTATTGGCATGTTTCACTATTTACCTGATTCTTTGTATTTAAAACCAAGACGCACAAACCTCTGCTCAGCACAGACTCATCAAACCGTCTCCGTGTTCGCTTCCCTCTGTTCTGTTCTTTCCTTGTCACTGTGACTGTGCATTTTCCTTTGTTGAGAGAATGAAGTCATGTGTTTAGTTTTCTTTCACACAGTTTTGTTCTTTCACTTTTCTTTTTTTTATCTTATCATTCAAAATGTCAGCTTTCCACATACCTGCTGAGACATACTGTTCGCAACATCGCCAGTTATTTTCATATACTTTTCTATGAAAAAATTCTACTAATTACACAAAATTACAGGACAAAGTAAACATATCAAAAAAGTTATGAATTGGGAAGATTTCATTCATGTTTCTTTGTTTGTACGTGTCTGTGTAGAGCTCAATGTCTGAGACGTTGGACAGCACAGACAGTATTGACGCACGGAGGATGGACATGATCTATACTATTGAAGACACCCCACCCTGGTATCTGTGTGTGTTCTTGGGCTTACAGGTAAATGTACAAACGGAACTACTTTTTCTCAGTGTATATTATCAAAATATTTTCTTTAAACTAGAAGTGTCTCACAGTATGAGCTGAAAAACATGAACTCACACTTGTCCTGTATAATCAGGGTGCGTCATATCCTTCACTGTGGTTGTACTTGTCATCTCAGTGCAGTATTTTTCATCCGACTGTCCACAATACTAATTACGCAACTGGGGGCTAGACACAAAAATAGGATTTTGCTCACAATAGTCGTCATGTTGGAGGTTCAGTGGGTAATGTCCTCAGTGTTTGACCACAATATATCACAAAGTACAATATTTCTGACTGTACTTTAGTCTTGTAGTCATTACTGAAAATATCTTGAATATAGGAAAATAAATACTAATAGTCCTACTAAGGCTGCACAAGCCTCCAAATTTGTTATTGTAATATTGGGGGGAAAACACATTTGCAGATGGATTCAGTTGTCAGTAAATAAACATAATACTGCTTCACCTGAAGACAGTTATGACACACATTAGATGTATGAGTGTATGTCTAGAGGACACTGACAAATCTGCATCAAACATCACACAGGAATTTATGGCCAATTTTTAGTCAAATGTGTGGGATTTTTATGTTTTTGACAACTAACAGTTCCACATAAATGGGGGTATTATACTAATGTATTTTGCGAACATCTTAAAAGATTGTTTTCTATGGTGTTTTTGTGCTGAGTATACAATCAGTGTCCTTAAGTATGGACCTTCAAACACACGTATATACGTATACATGCTGACTCTGTGGCTTCTTGTCTTGCAGCACTACTTGACATGTTTCAGTGGAACTATCGCCGTGCCGTTCCTCCTAGCTGAGGCGATGTGCGTCGGCTTCGATCAGTGGGCCACCAGTCAGCTCATTGGCACCATCTTCTTCTGTGTGGGGATCACCACCCTGCTACAGACCACGCTGGGCTGCAGGTACACTAACAATACTGTCTCGCATTTCTTAGGAAAATGCTTTCCTGAATAACAAACAGACCTCCAAGTCATACAGCACGTATGTAGTCATACCTATACACATACTCTAAGGCAGCGGTCCCCAACCTTTTTTATGCCACGGACCGGTTTCATGTAAGACAATATGTTCGCGGACCGGGGGTAAATATGACGAAATAAAATGATACGGCCGGCATAAAACCAAATATAAGTGCATAAAAACTCACCATTACGCTGAATTAGTGGGAGCCCTGAGCTTGTGTCTCTGCAACGAGCCGGTCCAATATAGGGGTATAAATTCTTCACCAATAGTAAAAGGTTTCTTCTCTTAGCGACACGGTTAGTCACTAAGTATGACGCTCTCGGTGCACTCGTATGTGTTGATGTGGTGGCCATCAGTAATTGTTTATGACCGCGGACCGGTGGTTGGGGACCACTGCTCTAAGGCACATTATTGATATTAAAAAAGCCCTGCGGCACACCACCATCCAAAAATGTTACAAAGTGACACATTTACAATGACACTCAGTGTGAAACCTGGGCCTGTTTATTTCCCACTGATGCGTATCTTTTCCAAAACAACCTTTTCGATGTCTGCAGACATGTCATCAATACGTTTGGCAATTGTGTAATCTGAGAGAGGGACTTTGGCTACTTCTTTAACCGCGTCAGAGCCGAGCATCTCATTTACAATGGCTTTGCAGGCAGGTAGTATTAATGTCTCTGCCACAGTGTGTGGCTTTTTTGATTTGGCTAAGAGTTCAGCTACTGAGTAGCTAGCTTTGCCTGTTCCTTGTTCTAACCCTAACCCTTTTTTTTCAATAAAAAATTAGTCTGTGTTTGAAGTGACGGGTGTTTCGTTTGGAGATGGCGTTTAAGCTTGCTTGGGACCATGGCTCTAATCCAAACAAAAGATAACTTTTGGCTCAAGCTCACCGTTTTTGCTTTCGTTTGACCACTACTCATATTACGCTCTTTATCTGGGTTAGAATTTTGTCCAGGGCCCAGTTCTGAGTCTTCATTTTTCCTTTTCAAATATTTATCCATCGCTGTTGTACTGCTTGTCTCCGACACCTTTTGTGCTCATAACCAATTCTATTGTCTTAAATTAACAAGGTCATTATTGCGGCACCTACTGATGTGGAAGAGTATTTAATTACTAGTCAGTCTAGCCAGTCACTACATTGCAGGCACAGACGCGCAACCATGGCAAATTATTTGCAGCAGCTAAATAATTTTCTTCTGGACTAATTAAGTGAAATTGGATAATTAACCTTTAGCCTAATCTAACCTTTCTTCTTAAGGACCCCTTTTCTTTCCTACCCCTGACGACTCCTGACTAAGTGACATATTTTATGGATACTTCATATTATATTCAATACATAACAATTCAGACCAACTGATAAACTGTACAATTAATCCAATAGTGAATGTAATAACCTACAGGAAGTTTTTATAAAACGAGTGATTTGGATGAAGTTTGAGCAGATTATTTCCTTGAATATTGCATCAGAGATGAGTTTTCCTGTTTTTTAATTTAAATTCAGTGTTTTCTTCTCCATGAAGCTTGGCCATTGTTCTATTAGCTCTTTGGTTCTTTTAACGGCTTACTTTTCTAATGCAGGACGACGCTGTTCAGCAGCGAGGGAAGGTTCTGTGAATTTTATATTCTTGTGTTCAGGTCTTCACCGAGCCCTTATCCTTTTATATCGTTTTTAAATCTGTTTATTGACATAATAATAATCTAAACTTTAAAAATAAGAACTCCATTTAGTGTTCTTCACATAAACAATGAAATCCAGACATATAGGCCAACTGTATATTTAAAAAAAGAAAGAAAGAAAATCTTACACCCCTTAAAATCAAGAAGGCCTTGTAACCCAGGTGAAGCTTTCACTTCCTCACCTCCTCCCTTTTTATTCCCCCTCCCCCCTTTCTTCTCCCTCTCATCTCTAAGAACCACTTAAAGACAAGAGTCATTGTCGACATGAAGTTCCTCTTTTGCCATCCTTCCTCTTCGTGTGTGTGTGTGTCATGGTAGGTTCCCATAATTTCAGAACAGTCCGTTTTTAATATACATTTGTATTGAAAATAAATCATGAAATATATTTTGCAGGGATATATTATGTTTCTGACTTTTCTAAAGGATTGTTTTTAATTCTATAGCAACTGTATGAAACAAGGACTTTAAATGGTTATCAACTCAGAGAGTGATGAGTTTAAGGTCCTTCTTTCATTCATGTGACTGCAGTTTCTCTTTTGTAAGAGAGGAAAGTGAACTCCCCAGAAGTAGCTTGTATTTTCTGAAGACCAGAGGAGTGGCCTACATGTAGTTCAGCTCTTGCGTCACTTCTGGACAAGCTTTAGTCGATCAAACACACAGTCACATGTCTTTGTTGGTGGCCTATTATCTAAGAGGGAAGTCCCTGCTTTCAGCAGTATGCACATGTCAGGAATAGTTCATTTAACCCAGTTCTTCCCAGATTTATTACATTCGGTTAAACCAGGGGTCGGCAACCTTTACTATCATAAGAGCCATTTTGCCACCTCTTCCACCAAATAAGATTTGTCTGGAGCCGCACAACATAAACAGCTTATAAGTTGTATATATATATAGTTATACTATATTTGTTGCATTTATGAATAAAAAAAGTATCCCACTTTGAAATAAAAAAATGTATAGCTGCAGCCTAATAGCTTATAAAGAGTAAACGTGAAAAAATAGGCCAGTTTGTTTTTAATTATGTCTGTTTACAGTGTGTTTTCATCCACGCGGTGGTGGTGTTCATTTCTTTGGCTTTTAAACAATAAAAAAAAAATACATACAAACAAATATTTAGTTCCACGTTTTTTATGTCAAAACTACAGGGAGCCACTACAAAGGGGTTAAAGAGCCGCATGTGGCTCCTGAGCTGCGGGTTGCAGACCCTGGGTTAAACGAAGGCACCTGTTTGGTTTTTGAAAATACATTCATATCTTTCACCTCCTATTCAGCGTACACACGTACCACCGTCCTTCTTCTGTTTTATTTCCCTCTCAGCGCTCGCCTCGCCCTGCCCTCAAGGTGTTCGTTAGTCTTCACACCTCTTCATCCAGTAACTGGAATCTGTTGCTGCCAATTTTAGTTTTATGCTGTCAAACAAATGTAATGTGATCTGTTTTTTGTTTTGTAATCAGTGATTTACCTAATTAAATCCTGATGGTTATCAGTCCCAAGACTTGCCAATAAAATTGACATGAGACAAAATCTGTTGCCTTGGATATTATCCCATCGCTTGGCGCTGTGATTTAATGAAAGTTCATGTCGGCATGTTATTTTTCTTTCATAATAAAGGGAGTTCAGTTAGGTTAACTCTCGTTCTATTTTTGTAATGAGTCATTTTAATCACGTCGTGGCAGATTCTGAGTGCCCATTATTGCTCCCACAGCAATAGCTGCTGCTCCGGTCAAATCATCTTATTCAGACACAAACCCAGACAGATACTTGATGTTCTTTTTAACACATATATATATATATATATATATATATATATTTCTTACTCAAAAAAATAAATGCCTTGTGGAAAAGTACTGGATATTTGATACATGACATTTGTTTTCCTCACTAGGATGCAAACGCATCTGATATGGTGCAATGCATTCTTTTTACATTTTTCTCAAACACACTTCCCTTCGTCCTCCTTTTGGACGTGTATAACAACATTCCACATGACTTAATGTTGCTTGAGATTAGGTCAGGGGTCTAAGCAGGCTTTAGTTAGCTACTTTCCCAGTGTGCAAATAAGGAACAAATATATGTCTCAATTTCTGTCCACATACCAACGTCAACAGAGCACAGACTGTCCAGTACGACATACTGATCGTTCACTGTAACAGTACGGTACGGTCACAATGCATTATGCATTATTTTGCACATACAAACACCGTAGCAACATGTCAACAGATAAAGTTGGACAGTACTTTGTTTATGACTGTTTTAATGAGACACAAATGTAAGTGCCAACATGTGTGCTATGTTACTATAGCTTTTACTTAGTTGATGCGCGGCACAGCCAGCTCAGAGTTTTGTGTCAGGTTGGTGATAGTATAGTAGTATAATATAGTATAATAGTATAATATTTATAAATAATGCTAGAAAACAGCAACTGAAATATAAATTGTTATCTAGACAGATTTTCTGCTAACCTTTGTTAATATAAAGATTGTAGTTGATGCCTAATATTTGCGTTGTCATAGAAACAACAGGGACATTTTTTGTTCAGCGAAGCCTACAGAAAACAGTGGCAGAGGGCGTGATGGCTGTAAAGTCAAAATGTAGTCTCTATCTCTCTATCGCTCTATCTCTCTCTCTCTCTATCTCTCTCTCTCTCTCGCTCGCTCGCTCGCGCTGACAAACAAAGACACAGCAGAGTCTGGTCTTGGTTTCAACATAAGTGTTATTGAACTCTCCTCTTAGAGGAAGTGCTGCGTTGGGGTTGACACAGAAGGTGCCTTTCTATTACATTTTTAGCAACTGATGTTTACCATACCTTTCATTTGCATATTTAACATTTAAATCTGATCACAAGTGGTCAATCAAGAGCCAAAAACTTGTAGAAGAGATGGATGTAGGGGGAAATGCATTGTGGTTTGATGAGTCATTATGCCAAGAGAGATCGATCCAAAAAAACAACCCCAAAATGCTTTTCCATATTTTCCTTTTTTAGTTTTACTGAAATAACATCTGCCCAGTATAATCACAAGCTTTCCTGGTGTTTTCATTTGATTTCACTTTATTATCAGGATATTTGTCTTGCAGCCCAAGACGTACACTGTTTCACATGCATAACAAAACCCAACATTTAACCAAACAACAAAACAAATACAACAAACTTATATTACATCAGACATTATGAATAAGTGTCTGAAGTGCTTTCAATCGTATCGCTCCTGCAGCTGTACT
This sequence comes from Cottoperca gobio, assembly GCF_900634415.1. NCBI lineage: Eukaryota > Metazoa > Chordata > Actinopteri > Perciformes > Bovichtidae > Cottoperca > Cottoperca gobio. Next base: position 17,134,006 of record NC_041363.1, read on the forward strand.
ACTAACTCTAATTTTATTCTGTGTGTTCACTTCCTCTTTCTTAAGAAAATAAATGTCCTCTGTCACTTTGTCTTTTCACACCTTTGTATTTATGTCCTTGGCATTTCCACTAATGTCATTAAAATGTATTTATTCAGTTTTGTCTCTAATCAGATTTTTTGATACCCTTTACTGTAATCACCACTAATTAGAGTTGTGATGTGCAAAGGTCAGCCACACTGTAGCGCGTAGTTGAACATGGTACTGTATGGCTTGAGGGAAAGAGGAAGAAAATGGGTGAAGTAGGGAAATATGTGCCAATAATAACTAATCTTACTTCCGCATCATGTGTTTAATTGATCTTATATTATCTAACAAACAACCAAGGGGATTCTCATGCTCTACATAATAGCATGAACTCTGTATCCCACAATGATGACTTGTACCTTAAATGCTGTCAACCGGTGACTCTACACAAAAAGAAAACCTTGCTTTTTTTTCATTTTTGACACTCCTTGTGTTGTAAATGTATGTGATTATTCACGTTTGTAATGTTATTTTTAAACTGTGCTTTTTCGTTGTTTAGGTTGCCTTTGTTCCAGGCCAGCGCTTTCGCCTTCCTCGCACCAGCCAGAGCCATCCTGTCACTGGACAAATGGAAGTGTAATAACACAGGTAACGGTAGAGATTTTATCAATACAATTAACTACTGAGCGCAATATTTCCTTATTGAGTTGTTATCCAAAAGAATATGATGTAAGGAAGAAAGAACAAATCTTTTTAGATCTGTTTGTTTCAGGTGAAACGGATGATAGCACCATCATGGACAAATGTAAATAGAAACAGTATTGGTGAATGGCTAAGAGAACTGACTGCATGTATATCCTTAGAAAATGATTACCTATTCTATTAAGGGAAAACTAGAACTTTAAAAATCTAATTTATTTATAGAAGTATGGATTCCTTTTCCAATCATGGAAGATATCAGTGGAGTGAATTTAGAGATGCTTGATATGCTCCTCTGCTAGAAGCAGGATGGATGGATAGACTTTTTTTGTCCACCTCGGTAGAAATTTGTCTTTGGCATCTCCATGTACAGCACAGGTGCATACAATACACATAACACAACACACCATTAAAACGTACTAATATACAGTATACAATACTGCAAATAAGCATGTAGTAGCAAAGCAAGTTACATTCATAATAAAGAGAGCACATCCTAACATAACAAGTTTTCCCTAATGCAGTCATCTTTTGTTCAATGTCTGTATGGCATAGGGAATGAAATACTTTTATCATATTTTCCAACTGGCCCTTGGGTTTGTATGATACTTTCTTTTGTTTTGGCCACATCAAATTCCTGTTCACTTGTGTGACACCAGTCCTGAAGTTCAGTGACCTTGCTGAAATAAGCCTCATATACAACATTGTCTTTCAGGAAAAGACCAACAAGAGCCATCTCATCAGCATATTTGAAAAGCTTGACATTACTGCTGTAGTCATTTCATTTGTGTAAATTGAAAACAGCAGTGGTGACGGCACAAAGCTTTGTGGTGCCGTAGTGTTTAAAACAAGCTCGTCTGAGCAGACTCCATTCAATAAAACTCTGAGTGCGGTCAGTCAGAAAGCTTTTGATCTAGAGAATAAGACCACCATTCTGTGTGTGTGTGTGTGTGTGTGTGTGTGTGTGTGTGTGTGTGTGTGTGTGTGTGTGTGTGTGTGTGTGTTTCAATAATAAACTTTATTTATAGAACACTTCTCATACACATTTCAAGAGATGCAGCTAATGTTGTACATAAGTACTAATCTAATTAGGTTTTGTAATTTTTCATCTGTCTTTTTCCAGGATTAGAGGTTCCACTATTCAACAGCACAGAGCTCCTCAACACAGAACACATCTGGCACCCAAGGATACGAGAGGTGAGGCAATGAAAGACTTGAAAGGTGGATATTAAGGGAGCGGGGGGGGAGCTTGAAACCAAGAGAAATAGATAGATAGATGTGATTAAATTGCTATAAAACATGTTCTTGTGGAAAGGTAGTTTGTTTGATGAATGAAGGAAACTGAATTCAATGTCTATATAAGCGTAAGATGTTATTCAGCTTAATTATAATAACTCCTTATGGAAATTTTTACTTGACTATAGTTAAACTATAAAAGTGCACTCAGTAGAGGGCAGATCTCCACCAGGTGTGTCTGAGGTCATGTAGGTGGGGAACAGGGAGTGCAGGGCAGGCTGTGTGTCTAGTGTGTGTGCATGACAGTGGAATGAAGGGGAGACAATATGCAGGTTACATACACTGTGTTAGTAACTAGTAACAGCATGAGAAGACGCGCTCCATTGTAGTCGGTGCTCTGGTCAGTTTGTCATTTGCTAAGCAATAGTGATACATGATGCATACAACAATCCCTTTCTTCAGAGATAGGGCTGTAACTACGTCTATATTCATTATTGATTAATGTGCTGATGATTTTCTCAATTAATCGTTTGGTCTATAAAATGTAAGAAAATAGTGAAACATTTTCTCAAAGTCCAAGGTGATGTCTTGTTTTTTACTAAAGATATTCAGTTTAATATGATATAAAACAGAAAAGCAGGACATCTCCATATTTGAGAGGCTCAAAACAACATTTTCATCATTTTTACGCCTGGCAGAGATAGTAATGGATGTTTTTGTAGCTATATATATATAAAATAAATTCTTATTATATTCTAACCCATGGCAAAGGAAGTTTTTAAGTGTGTGAAGCCAAAAACAAATCTCCACTTGAGTAATAAAGCTGTCTTTTCTAAATGGCAACATCACTGTCAGCATATGGCTTCAGGTTTTGGTTTTCGTGACCGAAGCTGTTAATTTGAATTAACCTTTTTCCGTTTGCGTGAGCCAGTTGAGTAATCGTTTTTTATACGACTCATGAATAAGACTTAACTCAATCAAGCCGAATCAAATTGTTGTATGGGACGCCGATGGGCTGAGGGCAGGAGGAACGTGCAGGTGATAAAAAGTGGCCAAAGAGAACACGAAGAAGGATGAAGACAGGACTAACAGGGTTATATTTTATGTAATCTCCTCTAACCATGATGCAAACAAAAGGCTTCATTGATTTGATTTCCCGTTATTTGGCTAAGGAATAAAATAAAAAAGGTTGGCCATAAATACGATTTATTTCAGGAAATTGGTAATCAGAGGTGCTGATTAGTTACTCCAAAGCAAACGTACGATGTTATTAATCAGAGCTGAGCTCCATCACACACACATGTGGGCTTTACTGTGTGATTTAGTGCCACTGCTCATTTTGTCTGAAGCTTAATAAACATAATATTATATTTAATCAAATGTAATTATTTGTTTTGACATTAGAGTAAGCCCTTATTTCAAGCAAGGCAGGGTGTATTTATTTACATTGCATTAAGTTCATTTAGCTGACGCTTTTGTCCAAATACAACTCCGAACAGCAAGAATCTTGCAAGTAGCTTCAAGCTTCAAGCTTCAAATAGGTACGATCATTTAAGTGCAGAACAATAGCTTTCAAATAAGCCAAACCAAATTTAGATTTAAGTGTTAAATTAAATCTACTTTCAGTTGCTTCAGTCAACATCATCGTATGTCCCTCTGAGCTGCACCTGTGCTTCATGGGCTTCAGTTGATTCAAAGGGAACATCATTTAAAACTGCAGCAGTGTTTAAGTCGGTAGTTTTAACATTCTGTTTCATCATTTCTTTGCCAAAAATCTGATATATTCCCTCCCTTTTTTTCTTTTACGATTCATCATTTCTAAAACATGTCTTTCGTTAACTCTTCGTTAAATCTCTAAAATGTCCGTGTTCTGTCAGATCCAAGGGGCTATCATCGTGTCGTCTCTAGTCGAGGTGTGTATCGGAGCGCTGGGTCTGCCCGGGCTCCTGCTGAAATACATCGGGCCTCTGACCATCACCCCCACCGTGACCCTCATCGGCCTGTCTGGATTCCAGGCCGCGGGGGAGCGAGCTGGAAGACACTGGGGCATTGCTATGCTGTAAGTTCAGACTCTCGCGTAAAGAAATCTTTACAGTAACCCTCAACCTGAAATCCACTTACAGGTTTCTATGAATATATTGTTTTCTGTCACCCTTGGAAACCACTGAAACTCAAACTGTCAAAAAACCATTGTTCTCTGTTCATAAGGAAACTGATATCTATTTTTTACAGTCTCATGTTTCATACTCAAAAGATTTAGTTTTGAATATCCTCTTAAGCTTTTGTACAAATATGAGTACTGTACATACTTTGTAGCTCATTCACTTAACTGCTTTACAGCTAAATAAACTTTCTTGAACCCCACCTAAAGATAAGGTGATAAGAAGAAGACATAAATATACTTCTTTTTACTTAAGCAAAGAACATACTGGATCATGTAAAGACTGAAGACGCAGAGGATTGACTCATTGGGGAAGATTCACTTCAAAGCTATGATATTCATGGGCTGTGACATCAGTTCTTGCTGTGTCACGGCTGTTTACGCTGTAGCAGGAAGCCTCCTACTTTTGCTCCACAGGGACGGAGGATATGTGCCTGTAATTGCCACTGATTTGCTTCTTCTCTGGCAGTTAGGATAATTGATTGGCTTTGAAGCCTCTGGGGTCTGAGTAGGACGTATACGGCAGGAAATGGAGCATGTTTGTACAGGATTAACTCTCTCACCGGAGAATATACAGTCGAGAAAATTACAAGTAACTGAAACTGAGGAAGATTGTTTCTCTCTGTAGGACTATCTTCTTGGTGCTGCTCTTCTCTCAGTATGCCAGAGACGTCCACTTCCCTCTGCCGGTCTACAAGGCCAAGAAAGGCTGGACTTCCTACAGGCTGCAGGTCTTCAAAATGTTTCCTGTAAGTACACACTCTTTTCCTAAAAGTTCAAACATACTTCAGCTTGTTGCCTTTTGCGCAAACATTTTTATAAGTAAATATTCTCTATTTAATGAATTAACCGCGGTTTCTTTCTGCCCTCCTGCCTCCACCGCTAACTGCGTTACCATCTGAGTCACAATGTATTCAACAGAGCTCATTTCATGCTCCCTGGGAGGTTAGGTGTTTTTCCCTCTGCGAGCCTACGTACAGCGTGTAAACCAGTCTTTTCCTGCCCTCTGCTGGTGAAATATAAAACATATAAAATCTCTTCAATTCACATCAACAACAAGTTACCTATCAGTTTTTATTTATACCTTCACCCATCCATCTATCCATAAATATGTAATTCACCACAGTTGTAAGGTGACTCTGACTTTGGAAAGGTGTAGGGACCCTGATCCATGTAAGAATGTTAAAGTGGACGTAGCCCTGTAAACTGGCAACACTTTTAAACCCGTTCTGAACTTGACTTATTGTCTCTGAGAGTTAAAATATGTTAAATAAAGAATAATAATTACAGTTTAAAGTCACAGTGGAATGGAAGTTAAAGCATCTTTATTGTCTGTAATTTGACGTATTTCCCAGTGAAACAAAATATGTGTGCTGTAAACTCAGGCCTGTGTAAACTGTTTCAAACCAGTTTGATATTAAACCAAACACAGTATACCTAATTTTACCACTAGGTGTAACACTTGACTCAGCAGCCGCTCCCATATGGAACATCGAGAGAGCTCATGAAAGAGAGTGTAGAGAGTGTTTACTCGTTCAAATAACACATGAACTTTATCCATTAGTCTGTTTTATTAACAAACATAATATTTTCTTCATCACATTTTGACATTGCTTATTACTTTTGCAAATTCTTTTACAGAACATATATTTTGGGGGACATATTAGGCATGTATCAAGACATACCTGACAAGGATGCAGGATTAGAGTTTGGTGAACTGTTGTATTTGTTTCACTTTATCTTTAATGTGAATTTATGCTTTTTTTCTTTTCTTTTTTTTCACCCAGATCATCATGGCCATCATGGTGTCATGGCTGATGTGTTTCATTTTCACTGTGACTGACGTTTTCCCGCCGGAAGTAGACAAGTACGGCTACCACGCCCGCACAGACGCACGTCAAGGAATCCTCAAAGCTGCACCGTGGTTTAAGATCCCATACCCCTGTAAGTGTGTTTGTGAGGAGGAACAAGGGGCTGTTGGAAATGATTGTTGATGCTATTCCTCGGATCCATAAACTGTGGTGGACGCAGCTTGCAGGTAGCCATGGGGTGGAGAGGTTTTGGTTGCATTAATCAGTCAGGTAGTGAGGAATAGGAATCACAGTTTTAAGAAATAGATTAGATTTATTATCGTTTCTGTATTTGCACACAGTTACTTCCACGTCACCTTTTCTTAATTCATAAACACAGAAGTGAAAACTATTTATATTAGATGTACAGCACACATTTTGTAACTATGGTATATACAGTAATGTAACAATGTACATTATGGCCAGAAACCAATGAATAGTACATAAAGTGGAATTGTTATGTTGCCTACAGAATGATGTATAAATAGCTTCGGGAGAGGCAGATAATATTTGTGCAAATCACACCAATCGAACCGAACTAATTTAGAAATTTAACTGAAAAGTATAAAATTGACAAACTAAACAAAAGTGTAACTTTTAAAGATGTCTTTGCTGTTTCTCAGCTCTGACCCACTCTGTGTTTTTACCTCGACAGTCCAGTGGGGCATTCCGACTGTAACACTTGCCGGTGTGATCGGCATGATGAGTGCTGTTGTGGCCAGCATCATTGAATCGATCGGAGATTACTACGCCTGCGCACGTCTCTCTTGTGCTCCACCACCTCCCATCCACGCCATCAATAGGTAACCCTTCAGCTTATCTTGTTTCTGTTCTTCTTCATTCGCTCTAATATTTCAGCTTGTTTGTGAAGTTACTGAAAGGTACCTTAATTGTGTTGTTTTTTTCTGCTGTCTCTTTAGGGGGATATTTGTAGAAGGTATTTCCTGTGTGCTTGATGGTCTTTTTGGGACAGGAAATGGCTCCACCTCCTCCAGTCCAAATATAGGTGTCCTGGGAATCACAAAGGTAACACACACCTGCACTGACACTTGATTTGCTTTTTATCTGCTTTGAGGAGGACTTTGAGACGCACCTAAACACCATCATGATACATAATGATATTTAATTAGTTTATTCAGCTGTTGAGTTCCACTACTGTATATTATGTCCTATGTAAATGTGTAGCGTCCTAACAACAATAAGCATGTGCTATAAAATGAATGGTGTATTATAATTGGTAAATCAAGTATTTGTAGCTCGCCCTGACTTTCTTTCCCTTAGCTCCCTCTGATCTCTGATTGGTCTTCCAGGTGGGCAGCAGACGTGTGATTCAGTATGGAGCCGCCATGATGCTGCTGCTGGGGCTCGTGGGTAAATTCAGCGCCCTGTTTGCCTCTCTGCCCGACCCCGTCCTGGGAGCTCTGTTCTGCACCCTGTTTGGTATGATCACAGCGGTGGGACTCTCCAACCTGCAGTTTGTCGACCTTAACTCCTCCAGGAACCTCTTTGTTCTGGGTTTCTCCATCTTCTTCGGTCTGATGCTGCCGAGCTACCTCAAACAGAACCCACTGGTCACCGGTGAGTGGAGGGGGGGGGGGCAGCTGAAATTCGTAAAAAAGAGTCTCTGTCCTTGCAGTGGACCTCTTATTCATCATTAGTGATGAACAGGAGTAACATAGACAAGTTACTTTTGTTTAACATGTTCAGTCGTTAACAACCCGTTTGTGCATTTAAAGGCAAAGTACAATAAGAATCTGTCTGGCATCGCTTTCGACTTTTAGACAATCACAGAAGTGATGTATACACTCAGTGGCCACTTTATTCTTACTCTGGGCAAAAATAAAATAAAAAACTGGTCTAAGGGAATTAATTTACTGAACATACTAACATGACTGAAATGAGGACCGTTACAGATTCACAAAGTCCGTTTGTAAAGCGTTTCTGGAACCGATAAATTACTGAAACTTAGACATATTAAAGTCTGTTACTGATCCCCTGTCTCTTTTATCTTTCTCAGGCATAGTTGGGGTTGACCAAGTGTTGAACGTGCTCCTCACCACTGCAATGTTTGTCGGCGGTTCGGTCGCCTTCATTTTGGACAATACTATCCCTGGTAAGGTGTTTAATACACATTTTTCCCACGTGTCAAACTGATGATGTTTGACAGTTTTTATCATTAAGTCAACCTCATCCTGTTTTTATCTAGTCAAGTTTTAGCTGGGCATTTTTGTCTGTGTTGTCATTGTTACATTTCAATTTTAAAAAGTAAGTTACTCTGAGTCCTCCTGACTTTTATCTTCAACAATATTGCATGTTGATATGGTCACAGTTTGTTTAATGATGTCGGTGCCGTCTTGTCTTAGCCATGGAACAAAAGGGTAATTGAGGAACACATTTATTAGGTAGTATAGTCATAGCTTTTGTTGATGAAATTAACACTTGTAACGAGTGCACAAAACATTTTCAAGGAAGAAAATCATAGCTGTGCCTCGCTAACAGGTACAGGTGTAGGTATAAAGACAGATAATGCTGGAGCGGTTATATATTCGATCTCAAGACTATGATTATATCTGTCTTCCTTTTCTCCTCAGGTACCCCAGAAGAACGAGGCATCAAGAAGATGAAACGTGGCGCTGGTCTCAGTGCAGCAGAACTGGAAGGGATGAGATCGTATGATCTGCCGTTTGGAATGGACTTTATCCGCAGACACGACGTCTTTAAGTACTTCCCCATCAGCCCCACCTTCCAAGGCTATCAGTGGGGGAGGCTACGGGAAACATGCAGGAGCAGAACGGGACATGGGGATGTGGTGAAGGGGGGAGGAATGGAAGGGGAGGCAGTCACAGCACTGGGGGAGAGTGGGGTATAGCCAACGGGCTGATGCTGCAAAATCTTAAATGTGGCTAAATCTGGGGAGCAAAGGATGGTACACTAGAATAAATGGATGGGAGAGTGGAGGACAGAAGCGAAGACATGCAGGATTCTGGATTGTGTGTGTGATGCACCCCCCTCAGTATGTGTTTTCTTTAGCTTGTGTCAGTCTTTTTCCCACTTTCCACTATGCTATTTTAAGCATGCTATAGCAAGTCACAGCATGCTGTAAAAGATGTCACCATGCAGAGGTTAATTGGCGTGTGTGCATGTGTGTATGCAGCAAGAGAACGGGTTTGTGCAATAATTTATTTGCACTTTAATCCATAAAGAGAAAAATGGATGTCAAACAATCGAAGCTGAATGTTTGATGATGATCATGTGCTAACTTGTACTGCCCAATATTACAAAACATATTCTACCGAAAACTCGGTAGAATTGATTATGTCAATCGAGGATTATGCAAGATTTCTGTAATGAATCATTAGCCTCTAAACTTGTTATGCAACTACATTAGAGACACACACGTGCTCACACACCAACAGCCTCACCAAAACTAGCTTGAGCGCTACAATGCACGTCAGGGTCATGCAGATAGAAGTGGTGTGTCAGCTGCCCTTAGCCATGCAAATTGATTGTGATTTTTTTATTTTTGCACTATCTGCCTACTGAGTTCAAAAGCAGAAGGTCACTCTGCAGCTCGTGCCCCCATTTCTTCAGTAAAACTCCTCAGAGACCCCTTACTCAGCACTTCCTGTCCGCTCATCTCGCGCTAAAGAAACTCTCATCCCCTCACATTTTTCTGAGGTAGTCGAGCGCTATTATTCACAATATCTCCAACATACCATTTTACATCTCTCTAATGTGTCAGTATTATGCAAGTTACTAGCAAGACTAAACGCACCCTAAACTTGTTTTACTCAATTATGGAACAACATTTATTTTTTATTTAGTAACGTTAATTTGCTTATTTTATGTCCTCTTTAACACAGGAAGGCACACACAAAACAAAACAAACTTTTTAAAATAATAATAACACCTCTGCTGCCGTGATGTCAGCAGTTACATTAATGGCACACAGTAACAGACATGTTGCCTTGTCAGAGGCACCTGTGAACATAAACACTCGTATTATTACTAAAGAATATAAAATACTTTGGATCTTCTCTCACAGGTGTGCTCTGCTTTTAGCAGTAAAGTTAATGTAGGACTTGCACATAAATGATGCACCCCTGGCACTATCCAAACCCACTTTACATCAGTACATTCAGTTAGCCTGTACATAATTGTACCAGTGGTTTTGTTTGCATATGGAGAATTTAAATGTAATAAGAGGGCTTAGAGAGAGTTTATTTATTTTTCTTCTCTGGATTGACTCACAGATGATGCAGATGTCATTAACAGTTTTAACTTATTTAAGAATGTTGATTAATTCCCTTACATTCCTCCTCCTCCCATCCTCGGCCTCCCACTCTTATCTCACTTTAATTAACTGCTGATGTTTGTAACTGTTCATGTCTGTTGTGGTTCAGGCTGTGGCGGCACATTTAGCTGAGTAACTGAAAGTTTCAGAGAATCAGCAGCCTTTAACTCATTAATCCTGAAGAGGGAGTCTCTAATTTGACCACACTGTGTGCCTCTAGTGTTTCTAATTGGGGAAAAAAGCAATTTTGCAACAATATTATCTTAAATGATCAAAAAGTAGCACAATGAGAAAAATAACAGCTACTAAATATTTAGTTTTTTACTAAACCAAAAAGCTAAAGATTATTTTATTTTTTATTTCTGCTGATTGATCTGTTACCACATACCAAAACGTTTCTTTAAGCATTGGCATTTGTAGTTATTAAGAAACTTAAAAAATGTGTTTGAAATTTTCATCCCAAATTTCCTCGCTTTTAAAAAAATCTCTTTTGTTAAAGCTATTTATTTATTTAAGAGCAGAAAGTTGATGTTTAATGATTGCTTGAAGCAGGTCTATGTGTCTTTTGCACAGTGTTGAAAGTATATTTATTAGTTTACTTGTCCATGCCCTGTAACGATCAATGCCGATGGACCGCCCTCAGCTACAGTGGTGCTTTTAGAAGCTCAGCTGGGGACAGCATCTTTTTCTAAAGATGTTTTCCAATGTAAGCTGCTTCTATTTCATTCCATTTATATTATGTTGTTTTAAAAAGAGAAAAACACTTGTTGGAACTGGATAGTTAAGTCAAATTTCATAATCAGGGCCTTTTTGCTACAAGTACTGTTTGCACATGTAATGGTGCCAAGAACATCAGGGTGTCAGAGTGAGTAATACTCACTGACATGAAACCCTAAAATTTCACTAGTTTAATAAAGTATGAACGTTGTTTTGTTTGATGACCTGAAGACAAGGGGCTGATGATTGAAAATGTTTGGGCCTTTTGTGTATGATAGCGTGGTCAGCTGTAGCCCCAGTTATGACCTCGGCACTCAGTATGATAATCTCATTCGGTCACATAATGCAAATGTTGGTGGAAAAACTCTTAACATATTTTTTTACCTGTTATCCAGCCATGGGTGGGTTGCATCTTCAAAGGTATTTTTGTGATCTTACAGATGTCTGCTGTCTGCCGGGTTTGATAAAAAATGGGACAAAGTTAAAATCTCTTATATTTCCACAGACTGTGCTGCTCCGCTCTGCTGTTCTACTTTGCTAGATGTCTTTTAGCTAGCCTGTAGTACTATACTGGCAGTGACCCGTGTACTGTATATCACATACTTTATTTGGATGTTACCAAAAAATGACTCATGACCCAATGCATTATTTCTCTCGTACACAAAAGCCACATACTATGCAGTTGGAATGCACTACATACTCATAAGTATGTTATACTTAGTAGAAATTTATGTTAGTATTCGATTTCCAACACAGCCCCTGTATTCAAACAGGGGAGGTACCATTTTCAGTTAAAACTTTGAAAATGCAGTATGTAATAAAGTTAGATAAAAACAGGTAACCATAGCTAAAATTCCAGTCACAGAAACTGATGTGTGGCAGAGTGTTTGGAAATGATGATTTAAATGTTTGTTTCACTAAATATTAGATTTTTCTGTGATGTATGACCAAATGATGGAGAAACAAAAGGAGTGCTGAAGTCACAAAAGAGGCTCGACTAGTGACCAATGATGTGTGCAGAAACTGTAAATCTAAAACCTCACCATCATCATCTAAATGTGTGCTGTGCTCAGGACTGGCAGCTGGATGGCTGTAGATTGGATGCAGCGTTATCGGGTGGTAGTTAAAATCAGCCATTTGTTATTAGCACACCAGCTGATGCTTCTGGCTTCCTCGCCCACGCTGCGTGACCTCGCTGCAGGAGCAGGTTCTGATCAAGTTAGAGGTCAGAGAGCAGTCGCATCCTCCTGCTCCTTCTCTTAGAAAGGAGAGACAATGGAGGTGGTTTGACAGTTTTTGGAACCTTTTGTAGTGATTCTTTAGATCATTGCATGCACACATAAAAATCACATGCACAATGTGTGAACTTTCTGTTTCAGATGTTCATGCAACCATCACTTCTCCCATCACATCCTCTACACACACACACACACACACACACACATTCTGTTTAACCCTTCAGTCCTGCAGTAAAATTGTATTGGTGTCCTCAAGTTTACTGTACCTGGTTTTCTCCCCGGGAATTCTTACTGTTGACGTTTCTGGATGCAGGACACTGGCTGGCCACCTTATTAAGATACTGTTGGTCGTTGTCAGCTGAGTGAACCTGCCTTCTCACTTAACGGCTAGATTAACATTGGAAATCGTTTTGCCTACAGGCAACTTCCTCTTGTTTTGAGCTTTTACCCTCCAGATTTTATTTGACTTATTTCTCTCACGGTTGTTAAAGTAAAACACTTTGGATTTCATAAGCACAGACGCTTCCTTGAATCTCATACACGTCAGTTTCACCAACAGCTCTTAAGAAGGTGGCCATAAGGTGTGAAACACAAAGACATCCATCCCTTTCAGTTATTTTGAAGGGGGTGCGACCTAAATAATATACTTTTGTGTAATAAGTGTTTTATGTTTTTGGGTTTTTTTTATACATTATTTTTATGTTTTTGCAAACCGATATTTGTAAGAAACAAATCATAACTTTTAATCTTAATTCATGCTGGAAAATGCACCATTTTGTTGTACTTTTTATTTTAAAAGTAAATACATTTTGATCCTATTTTGAATCTGTGGTTTGGTGGAATTCTTTCGTGTGTTTTGTTAGGACTTTTTCATATTATATTTTTTTACTCTAACATTGCTTTCTGTCCATGTTAACACATTACCAGTAAAAATTAAAGGTCACGATGAGAAACTTTAAATAGATGTAAAAACAATATGTATATTTAATGGAGTAAAGTTTGCTAAAATTGAGAAATTGTGTAAACTAATGGTAGCAACAAAATGTTTTATTCTATGTTCCTAAAAATATTTAACAAGATGTTACTGAATCAATGCAGTCTTTTGTCTTTATTGGTAATAAAAGTTAAACATGTAGCCGGTCTGGTTTTGTGACCGTTTGATTTAACTATTGTGAATAGTAAATATCAATATTATGTGCTGTAAAGAAATATTTACACACTAACCACCAGCTTCTTCTGTCAATATTAAAGCTTTGTCAGAGTTTTCCAGCAGTTTCCTAACCTGTGATTACAGCTATAAACCATTGTAGAAGCATTTTCCCCACCAATATAGCATTTCTAAACGGGTCACACGTTGCAGTGTAACCCTGTTTGAGGACATGATTCAGGTAGCCAACAATGTTTTTAATTTTATAAATAGCTGTAAATGTACCTTTTCGTATATAAAATAACTATGACTAAAATTAATGGCATTAGTGTGTTGATGTAATTAATTGTAATCTTGTTTGGGAATATGCACTACTAATGCACTATATTAACTAAAGCAGTAAGGGCCTTGAGATGGGTCCTGCCTTTTTACCTAATCTGGAGCCCCTCTCTTGACAAGGGGATCCTTGTGCAAAATCTAGTTTTAAGAAATGTATTATTTCTACTGATACTGGACACAATTCTCAGAGTGTAAGTCAGTAGGTGGTTTTAGTAAATGCATGAACTTCCCATGGGCTACAATGCCACATGGTTTCTGCTGAATACCATACTGAATATCTGTTGAATTAGTGATTAATATCTAATTAAGTGATTAATAACTGATATCTACAAAGAATCCATGGCTGCCTATGGTAAAGCAATGCAGCTGGCAAGAAAGGATGACTTCTAAGATTATCTCAGAGAATGTTGGAAATTCTAGAATACTATTCTCGACTATTAACCAACTACTGAACACGGCCCCCACCCCTCCACAGTCCTCTGCATCAAAGTGTGAAGAACTCGCATTGTTCCTCAATAATAAAATAACTTCAATCAGAGGCAGCATCACTTATGATGCACACACAGAGAACATCTGCAAACATTGTGATGTAACCATGGGAACATTCACCTGCATCACATTAACTGAGCTTCATAAAACTGTGATGAATGTAACTCCTCCACCTCTTGTGTTGACCCGATACCTACAGCATTCTTTAAGCGGATATTCGACAGCATTTCAAGTCACGTCCTAAATGTTATAAACACGTCTCTTCTAACGGGCATCTTCCCAGACGTCTTCAAAACAGCCGTTATAAAACCCTTGCTAAAGAAACCTAACCTAGACAGTAATACGCTGACCGACTATAGGTCAATATCTAACCTTCCATTCATCAGCAAAATACTAGAAAAAATAGTCTTGGTCCAAATAAACTCCTTTCTTAAAGAAAACAACATCCTGGAGGAATTTCAATCAGGCTTCAGAGCATGCCATCAGTACCGAAACTGCTCTGACTAAAATAACTAGTGACCTCAGACTAAACTCTGATACAAACAAGGTCTCAATTCTTATCCTACTAGACCTAAGTGCAGCATTTGACACGATCGACCATGACATCCTAATTAATTGTCTTGAAAAGTTGGTTGGTACATATATCAAAGGGAGAAAGTATTTTGTCAGGCTTGGAGATCATGTGTCAGAGAAGCATGATGCCCACTTTGGAGTTCCACAAGGGAGCTGCCTCGGTCCATTACTGTTCTCCCTATACATGCTACCACTGGGGGACATCATTAGAGAACACAATGTGTGCTTCCATAGCTACGCGGATGACACACAACTGTACATCTCTGCTGAACCAAATGATACTACAGCTATTAACTCCATCACCACCTGTCTGTCAGCAATAAATAAATGGATGAGCAATAATTTCTTAAAATTAAGTGAGAACAAAACTGAAATCCTACTAGTAGGTCCTGTAACAAAAAGCAAGATGATGCAGAATAACATGGGGAAACTTACTCCTTTGATTAAACCTGAAGTTACAAGTCTTGGTGTTATCATAGACTCAGATCTAAGCCCTCCTTCTTGTATACAAAACCCTAAACAGAACCGCACCAAGTTACACTGCCAACTCTGTGCCCCCAAGAACATTGCGATCATCCACTACTGGTTTATTAACTGTTCCCAGAAACATCCAAAAGGAAATTGGGGATGCAGCCTTTTGCAATTATGCACCAAAGCTATGGAACACTTTACCTGCAGACATTAGGGAGGCAAGCTCGCTCAATATCTTCAAAAGTAAGCTGAAAGACATATCTTTTTACTTTAGCCTTTAAAAGGGGATATTTTATATCTCTTTACTTTAGCCTTTTAATAGTGATATTTTATATCTTTTTATCTTTGCCTTTTAATAGTGATATTTTATATCTTTTTACTTTAGCCTTTTAATAGTGATATTGTATATCTCTTTACTTTAGCCTTTTAATGGTGAATTATTACTGGTTTAACATTGAATGTGTAAAGGTAACAAGGATACATTTTCAGAGTGTTTATTTTTCAAAAACTTGAGATCAAATAGACTGTTTTACCACAGGAACAAGAGGACGTTTCTCTGATAAATGTGTTTACATGTTCTTTACACAATTTGTGGAAAAGTGAAAGATTAAAGAATATATTGGAGAAAAACTGGCTTTAACCGATAGGTTTCATAAAACTTAACAAACAGGGGTTTGTTTATGAAGCGGGCTTTGACCAAGATTTTGCCAAAAGAATCTGGACTCACGGAGACGTCTGTGTTTTATACGTTAAAAGGTCAATAAAGAGGTTGACACTGTAAATGTAAATAATGGGTAGCAAAGGGAGTAAACCAGTTGAAGGGCCACAGGGGACCATTGTTGATCTCATACTTTCAAAATATGGCTATGATAGTTTAAAACATTTACAAGAATGGTGTGCCAATGTTATTTTATACTATTTTAAATCTGTTATTTTATCTGTTATTTCATACTATTTTAATTCTGCTATTTTTATAATGGTACTTCAGACTCATTTACATCAACACTGTGATTATTGTACTGTAAATGCTCTTATTCTGTCTAATCTTGTACTAATTGTTATGTTTTTGCTGTGAAGCACTTTGGGCTGCAATTCTTGTATGAAAGGTGCTATACAAATAAAGAATAAAATTAAGAAAAAGAAAATTAGAAATTTGGAATTTGGAAATGACAAAATAACTGTTCAAATTTTTTTTTTGTTCCTCCAAAGAATATTAAAAAACTATGGCAATCAAATGTTTGATTTATGTAACAGACAGCAAATCAACATTTTGACGCATTTCAATACTGAACTTTTTTTTATTAGATTTTTTTAAAGGTCAAGAGTTTGACATGGGACTTTAAAAAAACATTTGTAGTTTTATTCAGACTGTCGGTGTGCGCATGCTCGGCAGTCCCATTGTTTTCATGTTCATTGATCTCCGCACGCAGCGCGAACAAAGGGGCGTCAGGGCCGCGCTCTGATTGGCTCACTGCCGCCCCGACGCTCCTCTGCCGCGAGCTCCGCCACAGCAGATGGACCTCTCGCGCTCTCCTCCTTCTGGATGCACGCGCCCCAGTGATTGTTTCCAACGGCGAGAGAGCGAGCGAGTTGACCGAGGAGTTTACCGTTAACGCATAGTTCAGCCGTATCGGGCGAGCAGAGGACAGACGGGAGGAGGAGGTGGAAGAGGAGAACCGGAGAGCCAGCATCCACCGGGTTTGGTAAGCCGAGATACGATCTCCTAAAGTCGGCAAGAATCAGACCGCACCGTCGCTGTAGCTCAGTTATCGTGATGCTGTCTGTGCGTCGATGTGGCGACGTGTAGTTTGATAGCGTGAACGTTTGTTCTAAAAGAAGACTTAAAAAATGTTTTCACGACATTAAATGCAAAATAGCGACATTTACTTATTTTATAAAAGCACATGCGACACATGTATGGACTGATATATCACGAGTATAAGGCGTGTGTGGTGAGTTTAAATCACATGCAGTGATAAAAGGCATGCACCGAGCACTGAAGTCTAAAAATTGAGCAGAAAATGACGAACTCCGTTATTATCACTTTGGTTTCCAGCAGGGAGTGTGTATACAGCTGTGTGTTATTAAACCAGGTTACATAACAAGCAATAGATTCCTCTCAGCTCGCTTAAGGCTGGCGAGACAGAAAGTGAAAAATATTCTGGCTTGTAATGTACACTGCCAGTACTACAGTACTACAACAGCCCTGCCTCCATGAAGGTTATACTGCTCAGTCTGTGTTGAAACTGTCTTGGAGAGGTCTTAATCTGTATGGTAGTTTAGTTTACCTGCAATGTCGAGGACAAAGTATTAAAAGCAACACAATTGCAACACAATCAGTCTCCAAATGATTATGAAGTTGAATTAACACCCCTAAATCATAAACTGAACATTATAGGTAGGATTCTTTGCAGGGCTGTTGTATTAGACTGCATTAGCTTTAGGTAGGTGGAGGTAATACACGAGTAACTGAGTACTCTTAATCTTTAATGAAGCATTCCAGTCAACTAGGGCTGCAATGGACAGCAAAAAAGAGCCCATATTGACGTCCTAAAATGTCTTGTTTTGTTCAACCAAAATATCCAAAACCTGAAGATATTCAGTTTAGCATCATATAAGACTACAAATCCAGAGAATATTCACATTTAAAGGTATAATAGTATGTAACCTTTACATATTAAAATGTCTTAAAACAACTAGACCTATGTTTATATATTTTGTTGAGTTGCGTACTTACATTATCCCAAATATTTCCAACCATTGAGAAATCAATAACTTGAATCAAGGTAACGGTCCGTTTGGATTGTATCCCCTTTAAGCATGTGTCAACGTTGTTTGTCTGCCAGAAGCTGTCATAAATTGAGTTTTTATCCAGTCTTAATTCACGTTTTTAGCTTTAGCTTGCAGCCCCTCTGTCCTGTGTCCACTGGGGAAACACTAATTTTACCTGTGAAACTGCTTTATTTAGTGTTTTTACCGGTTTTACTCACCAGGTCTGTTTGTTTCAGAGAGGAGGAGACCTCTGTGGATAATTTGGCTTCTAGTAAAAACCTTCTGAAGGGTGAACACTGAAGGAATCTTATCCGAGACTGCAATCATTTAGTTCCAGTAAACTAGCTGGAACCAGTGAATATTTAGCCGTTCTGGCTTTGAAAAATTATCGGAATGAGGATTGATCGATTATCAAAATAACTGCAGATACATTTCTTCTTTTTAATCGTTGCAGCTCAACAAAGGAGCTCAAACTGTTCCAGCTTAATCTGGAGAATCAGGAAGCCATATTTAGATTCTTGCAACGTTCTTCGACAACCCCAGTATGTCTAACGAGGAGCAGGAGAGACACGCACACTATTTTTGGCTCAGTGTTATGCACTAGTTTCTGGAGCTCAGATGTTTTTGGTGTTGCTATGACAATGGTGACAATAGTGAGGCAAAGCAGTAGTAATGTGGAGGTGGTGGGGGTGACTTGGAGCTATTCATCGCCCAGTTCAGCCAGAGACTTTGACAGAGGAGGTTCAGAGGCAACAGGGCAAGAGGGCAGAAAACAAGCGTGCATGTGTGTCAATGAAAGAGAGAGCGAGAGAGTGGAGGGGAGGCGGGGAGTCAGGAAGTTGTGGTCATGAGTTTTAATAGCATGGTTTGTAGTCTTTCACAAGGGAATCACAAAGGAGACTGAGGAGAAAACTGAATGGGAAAAACAGTCCAGACAGACAGCAGGAGAGGAAAGAATCCCCTTATCAGAAAAATGTAAATACATTTTAAGAGAAAGAAGGGAGGATGGAGGCTGAGAATTGTCTGAAGTTGTAATGAGGCACAGGGGGATTAAGGAAGTCAATGAGATCCACATTTTGAGAAGAAGAGCTCCCTGATCTGAAACAGGACTGGGTCAGCTGTGGGTCAGTCTGGCTGCATTTTTATGCTGCTGTTGGCTTCAAAACAAAAAGCGGAGACAACGGTGGCTTTCTTCAGTCTACATGACACACAGATAATTTTCACAAAGATGAGGTCCTCTGGTTATAACAGGACAAACAGCTATCACTGGTCTGGAACTGTTTTGGTTAAACAAAAAGAAAAAAAGATCAATTTAAAGGCTTTAATCTTGAGAAGATGCTGAACATGGAGTACAAATGTTAAGGTAGAAGTTTATGTGTTGCTGTTGATTTATGAAAGCTACGTAAATTGTATGTTTTCCTTGATTTAAGCCTTAAATTAAGGAACATTTAGGGTAACTGGTGGTGCTTTGAGGCAATATTTCCAATCCAAACTAGGTTTGTAAGAGGGCATCCTACAAACGCATGATAAGTAATGTGCTTATGATGTCAAATGAGTAGAAGAATTTCTTACTTACCTTTTTCTCTGGACAGGGCTGTAGCTACCATTTAGAAAACGAAGGTCCTCAGAACCTGCCTTCTTCAATTTGAAACTCAGATGTGGTATTTTTCAGGCTACTTCCATTATTGTTTTGACTGAATATATTGAAATGTGTGTCCATTTAGGCCAACAAAATACACTGAAGGATTCAGTGTGTTTCCACCAGACCAAAAAACATTTAGACCTTGATGTTGAGGAAATATAACAGAACAGTTAACTGAATAAAAAAAAATGTTTAATTGAGATTTTATTGAATGGATTTTGAAACATGACCTCAGTATCTCTAAAACTCTGGTTACGTTCCTGGAACTCGGTATTGAAAGTCAATACTTTTTTGTTTTTTTTGTAGCACAAAGTATTGGCATCAAAAGTCTGGTCAGATTCATGGTCTTATTTGCTTATTCTTTCATCAGATATTTCATGATTTATTGCATAGTTTGCCTTTTTTAGACTGTTTAAAAAATGTTTACCACAATGTATTTTACAGCTAAAGGTTAGATGTCTGATTTGATCTTTATTTCCTGAGGTGACATCAGGAAAGGATCGACGTTATCAGATGAGAAGTTAGTTCACGTTGGTCTTGTGCGCACAATTACAATATTGTCTTGGTTTGACAGACGCCCACATCTCCGACCGCTGGCATCACCCACTACGAGCACAATCGCCCTTGACCACAGCGGCGTTATTAAAGACTAATGATTTCCATTGTGTAGCTGAATGGTTGAGATCTTGAGCACTTGACAGGGCTAATATAAGTGCTGAAATATTAATAGACCTTGGCAGGGGGCTGGGCTGATTGGTGTTTAATATTTAATTTGTCCACAATAACTGAACACATTTATTTCAGAGATTGACAGGCTCGGATTATTATATCGGCACTGTGTGTTAAAAGCTGCTACATAACTCTGCTTGGCAGGTTTTGAATAGCTCTTTACAGTGCGTGTGTGCGTGTGTGTGTTGTGTGTGAACTCTTTGTTTGGGTGTGCATGGTAATTCATCTGAGCTGCTTGAATTGAGGAAGTTTTGGGCCATGTCAGGGCGAGTGTCAGTTTCCTGTGTGTCTGACTGCGCAAAGGAGGAAGTGATTTAACGGAAGGGGAGCACTTCCTTTAAACGCCCCCACTTCTTCCTATTCGTGTATTCGCTGTCAAACTCTCAAGAAAGAGACGTTTGAAGACGACACCAGAGTGACAAAACTGCTAATACCTGACAAGATATACAGAGTCTTCCTGCCTTGACCTTCCTCTCTCTCTCTCTCTGTCTCTGTCTGTCTCTGTCTCCGTCTCTGTCTCTACATCTGCAGTTCCCTCTTTCTGGTGACTGAAAACATCACACAGTCTTCACTACGGTAAGATCACTTCTAGTCTTGTAACTGATATTTAGGCCATGTTTTTATGGCAGTATGTCTGTCTCTAACTTTTAGTTGGTTGATATGTTAAAGAGGAACTAACTGTGTTCTGCACTTAAACTGTAACATTAATAATATAAAAATGAATGCAGACTTGATGTTAACTTGTGATGGATTACACAGCAGACTTAAGTTTTACGCCATGTTTTGAGCCAAGTTGTTCTTGTGTTGAGTTCTTGAGTTCACATGAATTTTCCCAGTCGGGAACTCGCTTTTCCGATTATTCCAACACCAGATGAGTGACTCACAAAACTAAGAGTCTACTCTACAGCTAAACGCTAACATGCTCAAAACAATAATGCTAAGAAGTTGATGTTAGAGTCGCTATTTTAGCTAAGCCTGCTTGAGTCATAATCCAAAGTACTATTAAACTTTGACCTGATGATGGTACTCAAGGAAAGGTCGCTGGAGGTCATCGGCAAATTGATTAGTATATGCTATCCACGGACCAGTCGACGTCTCAACAAAAGGTCGTACCATTCCTTCTAGTAGTTTTTGAGATATTTCACTAAAAATGTCATTCATGGTGCTCCATTTAATAATTTATCTGATATTTCAGTCTGAACCGAAGTGGTGGACAGACATTTCCATCCATAGATAAAAAAATAATAATCTATAAATGCAAAGCCTACATTCAAACATGGTCCACAAGAATGTTAATTATTTGTAGTTTAGGAGCTAAACTTGCAAACACCAGGATTTGAATTGAAAGTTAAACAGGGTGAGTTTGAGTTTGACATGGGACTTTAACATTTTATTTTTTTGTTGAGGTACCTTGAAAGGGCGTAAAAGGTGCTTAAATGTTACTCTTAAAAAGCTCTACGAAATCTGAAACATAACATAACATCCTTCAAAACAGAGAGACAGAAAACAAGATTCATTCCAGAAAATAGTTTGAGATGAATCCTCTTGGATGGGTCATTAAAATCTTTACTCAATTATTTAATTTATGCTACAGATAGACTGTACATACTGTGTGTTTAGATATAAACATAATGGATAAATGCATATGATAGTTTTCTGTGAGATAAATGTTTAAGCTGCTGAGATGGTTTGGCGGTGCGAGTGGCACATGTGTCCTACACCTGTTCATCTCCTTCCGGGGGCATCTGGCCTGCCTCCTCTGCTGACACACACACACACACACACACACACACACACACACACACACACACACACACACACACACACACACACACACACACAGACACAGACATTCAGCAAAGAGGGAAGGGAAACTTTACGGGCCGATGGCTGAGTGCCATTTAAAACAGCTGCATGCATGTGTGCATGAGGAGAGAATTAAAGGGCAGGAAAGAAAAGATATATTGTAGGAAAGAGGAGGAAGAGAGAGCAGAGCAGCTGTCTTACTCCATCACACACCAGATGTTTTGATTGTGTAGAGGCGGTTTAACGTTAACTGAGTTGGAAGGAAATACATTGACAGGAAACTAGTTATGATCGGATGTTATTGTTTACTATGTGGAGCTTTACCTCCTCCTCCTCCTCTCCAGGCTTCTTGACTTTGTGTCTGTTGCTCGCTGCTGGTCATGAGGAGTCATGAGACTGAACCAGATGAATGAAAATGTTTTAACTCGTCTGTGTTGCTTCTTTGTCTCTCAGCTCCTCTCATGCTGACTGAGAATGGATAATACAGAGTACGGGGTTCAGATTGGAGAGAACAAGTTCATCAGGAAGTAAGGATTAAAAAGCTTGCTGTTTCTCACACATGTATACAAACTCCTGCATATAAATGTTGACCTTTGGTATGTGTATGTTTAAACATTCAGTCTGTAGTTTAAAATAACTGAAATAGGTATTTTAAAGCACCACTCTGCTGGTTTTACAGGTTTCAGAATGTTTATCATGTTAATAATAAAGCAAACTTGTGAATACTTTACTTTACGCTGTTAACCAGTTTTCAAGCATGCATACATTTATTGATTGATTTAAGTATGTACTTTATTTGACTGAAGTATAAGTAAATACCACATGGTGCCCAGCCCATATACTGTATACTGTAAATATACTGTAGGCTTACAAGACACTTTAAAACAGCCAAGAGCTTTAAAAATCCCCAAATATTCCTGTTGTAAAGGATACAGTGTTCTCTGTCTAAAAATCTCACCAAAACCATAAGACCCACTTTAATTATCTGGCTTTTAAAAGTGTTCAACCTGTTTCTCTCTTTTTATCTGATCCCCTACGTTTGAAATTGTTTTAAAAAACATTTTTTAATCTTGTTTTATTTCCACAATGCACATATGTCTTTATGCTTTTATAATTATATGCCTGTCTTTGTGAAGCACTTTGCTTTTCAAAGTGCTATATAAATTAATTGAAACACTTGAAACTTTATTAAAAGCCAACATAGTACCTTTTGCGATTTCTTTTCAAACAGAATTACCTTTTTTTTTTTTTTTTATAATTTTTCAAGTCTCTATAAGTAGATCTTCTTTATTTCAAAGGCTGCCTTGACAGCAGGACATCAACCTTAACCGACTGATGCTTTGTGAAATGTAACGTGAAGTATACATGACTTGTTAGAGTTAGTGAGCCAAAAACATGCAGCATTTCCTCCTCCGTGATTCAACATCTCTTGTCTCCAGGGCAACAGTCCTCTCACATCTCAAGACGTACAACCTCTACTATGAAGGACAAAATCTGCAGCTCAGACACAGAGAGGTGTGTGTGTGTGTGTGTGTGTGTGTGTGTGTGTGTGTGTGTGTGTGTGTGTGTGTGTGTGTGTGTGTGTGTGTGTGTGTGTGTGTGTGTGTGTGTGTGTGTGTGTGTGTGTGTGTGTGTGTGTGTGTGCGTTCTTATTTTAGTGTTTTAGCCTCCTTTTCAACAGTAGTCCTCTTCACCGTCTGTCTCCTTCCTGTCTCCCTTTTTACTTTCTGTAATTTGCAATTTAATATACCCTTCCCATTATACGCTGTATCCCAAAGGGGTAATAAAGATCCATTGTGTGTGTGTGTGTGTGTGTGTGTGTGCGCATTTACCACAGCTCCTCTCTCTCAACAGGAAGAGGGGGAGCTGATCGTCGAGGGCTTGTTGAATATCTTCTGGGGCCTGCGGCGACCAATCAGGCTTCAGATGCAGGATGACCACGAGCGAATCCGACCGCCCCCCTCCTCTACGTCCTGGCACTCGGGTTGCAATCTGGACAGTCAAGGGTAAGAGGTCCTGACACATCCAGTTACACCTCGCTGACCGGAAATGGTGATACACAGCAGATATCGATTAGGTCCCTAGTTTGTCTGAGGAAATATTAAGTCAAGTCAAATTAATTGATTTCCACAGTTTGCTAAATCTTTTTGGCAACGCTCCATAGATAAAAGTGAACCTGTTAACCCACGTCTCTGGCTCAGTGTTGGATTTTGCCCCAAGCTACCACAGATCAATTTGTGTCAATAGGCTTGAAGCCCCATTTCAGCTCTGTAATCACATTCATCAGAAGAAGCTATTCTTGTTACAGGAATAACAGAGCTCACGGGCATGCAGCTGACAGTTGGGGACAAAATAACATCAACACTTCATGAGAAAGGCTGTTAACTTTAAAGTAACAAGTAACTACATCACTAAGCAAAGACAATATTGCCAAAGCGTCAAGTAATGAGACTACAAAGAAAAAGGTACCATTCATAAAATCAAGAAAATAGCAACAAACATTGAAGTGTGTGCGTGTGTGCGTGTGTGCGTGTGTGCGTGTGTGTGTGTGTGTGTGTGTGTATGTGTGTGTGTGAGAGACTGGAAGTGTTTGTTGAACTTTCTATTGTTTCCTGTTTGAAGTTCCCCCAACAGCACAGATGGTCAACAGACGACACAGCAGAACCCGCCCATAGTGGAAGTGACGGCACCTGACAGCCAACCAGAGGACGACGGGGAGATGGAAGAACAGGCAGAAGGTAATTGGCTTTATTATTTATTTATTTCAGTATAAAAATGTTAACTTACTGTATATCACTCCCTTTCAGTGAACAAGATCATACATCAACCACAAGGCAACTGAATTAATAAATAAGACTGTTTCACCTGTTTTATTTGTGTTGGCTCGTCAGTCACAAAGACAATAAAATAAACGTTGCATTACATCATTAAAATCAAATTGACTTAGCTTTAAAAAAAGACTGTGCACCAAATCTCTAATTAACCCTTTATATAAACATCACTGTTGGGTGGAAACCTCATCTCCAAAATGGCAACTTTGCGTGAGGAAGGAATTAAAGCCGTATATTTAGCTTGTACCCTTAAAGGAGTATATTGTCTAATTCCACTAGTTGAAATGAAAACATAAATTATTAGATTATAAGGTTTGCATAAGAAAATGGTGATGTGTAATGTATAAAAGGTCTCAAACCTGCTTCATCATTAGAAATACAGATGTTGTTTCCAGTTGTGTGCATGTGATGTGTACTGTCATGATGTCAGTGCGAGGATATCCACCATTTGAACATAACACCTGTTTTAAAAAGATTGCAAGCTCGCAAATGTCTTTCTCTCAGGAAAAGTAACTACATCTACTCAAGTACTTTACTTTACTTACTAAGTACAATTTGTCCAGGTACTTGTTCTTTTCTTGAGTATTTCCATTTTATACTACCCTATATTGTGCTTTTACTCCACTACCTTTATTTGACATCAGTTACTTTGCAGATTCAGATTATTCATACAAAATATAAATCAATTTATATATAAGTTTAAAAAGTTGTTGAAGTTAGGCTCCCCTATAACAGCTGCAACATTAAAAGTGATGAACACATTACTGCATCATTAATACGATGTATACGTTCTGCAGAATGAGTACTTTTAATTTTGGTACTGTAAATATTTTTACACTGTGGTACTTTCACAAGTATCAAAGTACTTTGTTCACCACTGCTTAATTTAAAGGCAAGTCAACATGTTTTATTTAATATTAAAGACGCTGAAATATAACTGATAATCTTATATAATGATTGTTAATTGGACAGAGGACAGTGAGAGCTCCGCTCAGCTCCTCAGAACGAAGAGCGATGCCGGCGTCTTAAGACGCGGCCAGCGGCGGTCACCGAGTGACCAGAGGAAGATTCGACGCCATCGCTTCTCCATCAACGGACACTTCTACAACCATAAGGTGATGCCAGTGATTGCATCCCTAGAGAGTAAAGAAAATGTGTGCAGATAATGCACATGTTCGTTAGTTTCAGAGAGTTTATGAGCTACTTTTAAAAAGATGCTGGATTTGGCAGCAATTTGTATTTATGTACACACATAAATGAATGAAACTAAATGTATGTTTTTGTTTTTCTCAGACATCAGTGTTTACTCCTTCTTTTGGCTCCGTGACTAATGTTCGGATCAACAGCTGCATGAGGACGCCTCAGGTGCTGCGAGTTCTCCTCAATAAGTTTAAGATTGAAAACAGCCCAGATGATTTTGCGCTCTACCTCGTCCATACAAGTGGAGGTGAGTGTGTGTGTGTGTGTGTGTGTGTGTGTGTGTGTGTGTGTGTGTGTGTGTGTGAGTGTGAGTGTGTGTGTGTTTGTGTTTTATATACGTATATATAATTAGGTATTTCTGTTCTGTTAACCGATACCTTTTGTGGGATGTTTCAGAGCGTGTGAAACTGAAGCGAAGTGACTTTCCTCTGGTGCTGAGAGTAATGCAGGGTCCATGTGAGCAGGTCTGCAAGGTTTTCCTCATGGAAGAAGACCTTGGAGAAGAAGTCACATATGACGTAAGTCACCACGTTCATTGTAACAGAGATACAAAGATATGAACACGTCTTACTCTTCTCCTCTGTGTCTCCCACGTCCTTTTTTTTTTTTTTACCTCACATAGGTCTCTCTTTTTTTGTGCTTTGTCATTATATTTGCCCTCCCTTCCACCAGGTGGCGCAGTATATCAAGTTTGAAATGCCTGTCCTGCAGAGTTTCATCACCAAACTGAAAGAGGAGGAGGACAGAGAAGTGCAAAAACTCAGGAGAAGGTACAAGAAAATACTACATAAAATCTACTGTTTTGCCACAACATGAGTATAGCATTGTAATTATTATTAAATGCAGTGGTGGGATGTACCGCGTTATATTGCATATACTGTATACTTTTTTACTTGTGTAATAAACTGCATCTGCATAATGTCACTACTTGACAAGATGATTATAAAGTAACAATACTTTTAATGGAATACTGTTTTTGTTTACCCACAACCGATGTATCTTCCCCTCACAGACACTCAATTCTTGTCGATCTGCATCTGTCTGCTTGTACTTGCAGATATACGTACCTGCGGTGTATAATTGAGAAGCAGCTCGGTGGTCTCCCAGAGGGGCCGACGTGTATGTGATCTGTTCATCAAACTGTCAAAAGTACCACATCCTCCACCCAACTGGGAGAAAGAGTGACCAAGAATCAGATGACAACAACCCCAATGTATGTGTTTCAGCGATTATCCTGCTCCTCCTGGACTCCTGCCTCTGCATGGACTCTTTTCTTTAAATCATCCAATCAATCAACATACAGACGAACCTTTAACATGCTGTATTAATGTGCATGTTAAGTGGCAGCATTTCAGCAATAGTCTTTACACACAATCACCTTTTCTCGTTGTCATCGCATACAGTGCACACAGAAACGCAGTCCTCTACTCCTCAGTAATTTTAACCTTTTTGCACTGCAGTATTTTGCAGAATGACGGATGTCGTGTCTTCTGTTTACCCTTCAGATTGCAAACTGATGCACACAAATTTAAAGCACAAATATCATATAATTTGATCTTAATAAAGTGCCTGTTAAAAGTTTTCTCCAAGCACAAAGACACAACTTTGATCTAGTTTATGAAGTTATTGCCCTGTAGAAAATTCTCTTTTACCGGAAAATAGAACAACATCAGACCACACAGTTGATGTGAAACCGACCTGCTGCGTGCCTTTTATGTTGCTCGCTGTTTGAGAATTTGTTGAATAATGTGTGATTGCATTGACCCTCTCCATTTCATCTCCGCTGAGAAGTTCACTGCAAGGATTATTGAAGGTCGTGTGAACAGATAATCTGGTTATGTTGTGACCTAGAGTCTGTTTTTCTGCAGGCATTCAAACTGAATGTTAACGACAATTTATGTTTGAGGTTAAAGGAATAGTTTGACATTATGGTGAAAGGTTTTCTTAAAGATAGTTAGATGATTAGCTTAGCATAGCACAAAGACTGGAAACAGGAAGAAAAGCTAGCCTGGCTCTGTCCGAAGGTAATAAAATCCACCTAGCATCACCTGTAAAGCTCGATAACGAACACTTAATTATTATTTAATCCGTACTAAAACAAAGTGTAAAAACAACAAGTTGTAGATTTACAACGGGGTTTCCGCAGATACATAAAAAGCCTTAATTTGTATTATAATGTCCTAAATGTTAAAACCTCATCAATTGGTAACATCTATTTTAATACTCGGAGCAGATTCAGAGTCTGCTAGCTAGCAACGACATGAGGTAGTTGTAGTAGTAGAAGTGTTATATGTTATAATAAGTATTTGCGCAACAGTCTCCCGAAGTAATAGATGTTTTTTTTCTTTCATTTTGGTTATTGTAAAATTGGTCTTAAAGTCCTAAATCTAACTTGCCTTAAAATGCAGGAACCCTGCCGGACTATTTCTTGGTCCGGACATATTTTGGCACATAACCGACTGTAAAACAGCAATTTGTTATTTTACTCTTCGGTTTTTGTAAAGAATAAACAAACGGGGAATAAAGTTTTAATTATTTAGCTTTAGAGATACTGGTTGGTTGTGTTACCTTTGGACTGAGCCAGGATAGTTGTTTCCCCCCATTTTCAATCTTTGTGCTAAGCTAAGCTAATTGGCTGCTCGCTGTAGCTTCAGTAAGAAATCGAATATTTCCCAAAACTATTCCTTCAAAGCATCAATGTGTAGGATTTAGTGAGATTCATTGGCAGAAATGGAACATAATATTCATAAATATGTTTTTATTACTTTATATCTGCATAGGGAGCGGGTCCTCTGCCACAGAGTCCGCCATGTTTCTACCGTAGTAACGATGTAGAAAGATGCCCTTTATTCTGCTGTACCTGAAGGCCACTGTCCTCTTAAACGCTTTGGGGATATTCATTCAGTTAGTTGCTATCTGCAACCTCTCTGCTGGATGCCACAAAATCCTACACACTGCTCCTTTTTGTTTATTTAAAATAAAAGAAAGGAGTTTTGCTTTCTGATGTATTGTTCTCACTTGCATTCCTGCCTTATGTAAGATGACAAGAAGAAGTCATGTTGAGGTTTTAAAAAGCACAGTAAAATACTGTCCGGTCGATGAACAACAAAATAATTCGTCACACGATGACTCCTGTCGGGTTCGACTAACTGAACAAAAATATTCACGGGTGGACACGAGTGAAATCCCACAAGACTGTGAATTATACCGATCTACATCTTTGTTGGAAGAATGTTGTAAATGTATGAATGAGCATTTCAAAGCACAATTTGCCTCCAAATGTACAGCGCTTTGCTTGTCTGCCTGATATCTCTTAACAACCGTGTGTGTGTGTGTGTGTGTGTGTGTGTGTGTGTGTGTGTTATTGTTAGTGACTGCCTGCTTTTGTATTATGTCTTTTACAAAATAATGATCTGTAAGATGTTAAGAACTCATGCCACTACTTGGAAAATGTAGGTTTTTTTTCGTACAATGATTGTTATTTAATAAATAAAAGTTATCTTGAGAAAAAAAGATAGAAATGTACTGTATTTATCTGCTGCAGTCTCGTTCAGGTCAGTGGGTGAAAGGCCCGGCATGTTATATAATGTAATGTATATATTATCTGTCACTTTATATTCTAAAAGATTTAAATCTTGTATTATATGAAATGACAGATGATATATATAACATAAATCGAAGCTTCGGGAGAGTTCGTTAAGTGGTCTGGTTAAATAATTCAGACAAAAATAGAAACAAGTACACACTCAGGTATTTATGTCTGATGTCGGCAGCTTACTGCTCACACAGCCAATGAGCAGGTGATCCGCTCCACCTGATGGAGATTGTAGTCTGGAGGATAACAGACTAACCCTGAAACATATTTACTGTCAGAGTCCGAGCTGCAAACACAGACTGTGTGGTTTTTACTGTTGGAAGAGAAACGTCATCTTCGTTTCCGTCCCAAACAGCCACTCAACAGGTGAGATTGTTTATTCTTATTGTTTCTTAGTTAATGGTATGGTATTAACTAACTACTGGTATGAAAATGTTTCTTTTGAGTTCAGCAGGTTTGAACAATGTTTTCAGTTTGTTTAAGTACATTTACTCAAGTACCGTACTTAAGTACAATTTTGAGGTACTTGTACTTTGAGTATTTCCATTTTATGCTTCTACTGCACTTCAGAGGAAAAGATGCAGTAGGCCTACTATACTACTAATCTACCCAGAGTATACACACTTCTTTAAATTGGTTCCATGGACCAGAACAATAATACAAAGTTTTTATTGGTGATAAAAACAGAATAATATATCTTGTGTATATATATATATATATATATATATATATATATATATATATATATATATATATATATATATATATATATATATATATATATATATATGATACAATATATATTATATATATAAATATATATTATATTATATAATATATATTTTATATATATATATTTTTTTTTTATATATATATATTATATAATATATATTTTATATTTATATATATATATATATATATATATTTGATATATATTATATTATATAATATATATATATATAATATTTTAAACATGATTATTGATTTTATACATTTAACACGTTATGCATACTTATAAGAACACTCCCCAATTACAACAAATATGGCATCATATAAAATACAACATAATAATACTAAAATAAAAACAAAACCCACATAAATAAAATAAAAAGTAAATAAATAACTACAATTTATGAAAGGTGACTTTACAGTCAACAAAAACAAATAAAATGCATTAGCACTTCTGATATTTGAACTACATTTCCCTGATAATACTTCAGTATGTTTTACTTAAGTGACATTTTAAATTCAGGACTTTCACTTGAATTATTTTTGGGCCATGGTATTTCTACTTACCAATGTAAAGGATCTGAATACTGCTTATTTTCCTCAGTTGTTTTTCTAAGTGATTTTTTTCCTCTGCTGCTCCTCTCGGCCTATCTCTGGAAAGTAATAAAACGCTCGAGATTCATAATTAAATGTTTTATCTTCTTTGTTGGTGAGTCAGTGCTGCTGTAGATGTAATCTGGGAGTCATTGATGGGATTATTCTCAAACTAAGTGACCCAGTGTAATTATAGCTCGACTCGTCTCTTAAAAGGACACAGATTAGACTGTGTATCGTTTGTTGACGACAGAGCAAATAACCTCATGTTGCTCACTGCTGGGAGACGCATTGAGACTGTTTACGTAAGTACTGCTCTATAGAAATACTCCATTACAAGTGAAAGCCCTGCATTAAACTCAAATGTACCTGAATGAAAAGTAAAAGTACTCCTGATGCAGAATAGCTCCAGTTATATTATTACATTATTGGACCATTATTATTGATTCAAAGTATTAATGTATAACTTTAGTGGAGTTTGCCAATTTAACAGCCTAATATACTATTGGGTACTTTAATCCACAATAATGCATCATGTTTTACAAACTGATCATATATTTTATATTTTATATGCATATTAAATATATTATATTATGTATATTACCTAAAAGTAACTACAGCTGTTAAATAAATGTAATGGAGTAAAAAGTACAATATTTCCTTCTGAAGTGGAGTAGAAGTATAAAGAAGAATAAAATTAAACCACTGTAAAGTAAATTATACAGTAATCTATTACTATTGTATAGTGTTTATATTACATATTCTGCACAAATGTTCTCTAATATGTAACATTATACTTTGATATGTCATACTGTACATTGTATTTATTATTTATTCTTGCACTATAAATAATGCACACATGGCATGCACTACTGGATTTCTTCTTTACAAATATTTGCACTATTGTTTTATATTTTTTTATATAGTAAGGTATTTAAATGCATACCTTATGCATATAGCTTTTTAATGTCATCAGTTCTTATTTAATTTGTATTATTTACTTCTTTCTTTTTGTTTCTTGTGCTGCTCTAAAGTTTTATTGTATTCTTCCTGTCAGATAAGAGTTAGGGGTAAATGTTGAGGAAACTTTTATTTCCAGATCCAGATCCAGAATGCTTCTCGTACAGTAGATCCTGATGAATGGAAAGTTATCTGATCCCACGTCAGCGGCAGTGTTAAACTGTGTGACGCTGCTTGTGTAAAATGTCTTTCTCAAAGCTGGATTAGCAGCCGTGACCTGTACGGCTCTTAATTTACGTACGTAACACGCAGCAGGACTAAAGCTGCAATGAGAACATCTCGTCAGTCTGTTTATGAGCACTGTGTATATAACCAAGTACATTCACTAAAGTGTTTCCATAGTATGCACCATTTCAATCATGTCAACCTCTCTCTCCATTTCCAGTGTAGCTTCTTAACTATCAATAAAGACAAAAAGACACAAAACAATAACTTCCTCCATGACTGAAGAGCTGGAGAGTCCAGAATCATATGATAACTTCAGTGCATGCAACTAACTAACAAACTAAAAGAACAGAAACATATTCAGATAATCTAATAATCAGTGGTGGAGGAAGTACTCTTAAGTAATTTACTTAAGAAGTAAAAGTAGTAATACCACAGTGTACAAATACACTATTACAAGTAAAATACATGCATTCAAAATAGGATTTAAGTGGAAGTACAAAAGTATTGGTATTAAAATATACTTGAGTGCCAAATGTAAAGGTAAATGCAGAATAATATACATTTTAATATTGGATTATAGATGTTGATGTATTAATGTGTTAATCACTTTAGATACTGCAGGGTAGCTTAAGATGTAATAATAGAATAGAAGTATAAAGAAGCATAAAAAGGAAATATTTAAATAAAGAACACCAAAAACTTTACTTAATTACAGTACTTGTGTAAATGGACATAGTTACTTTCCAACATTGGTAAGAATGTTTCCTTTCTCTTATTTTTACAGGATACAAAATGATGTCTGGCCTGCAGAAGAACCCCCTCACAGTGGCCCTCTCCCTGCTGCTGCTCGCCACACTGCTGCCCAGCTCTGAGGCCCGGCGTGGTCGTGGTTTTGGAGGTTTTGGAGGTGGATTTAACCGAGGTGGAGGCTCCAGCCGCGGCTGGGGCGGGGGTGGCGGCCATGCCTACAGACCGGTGCAGAGCAGCGGCTCCAGTGCAGGGAAAGTAGCCGGGGCAGCTGCAGCGGGGGCCATAGGAGGAGCAGTGATCGGGTCTGCTTTGAGCCGCCCTGGGTATGGAGGAGGGTATGGAGGAGGGTACGGAGGATATGGAGGGGGGTATGGAGGGGGGTATGGAGGATATGGAGGGGGGTATAGAGGGGGATATGGAGCTGGTGGTGGCTACGGCCCCAGGCCTGGCTACGAGCAAGAGGGCTCTGGAGATATGGAGTACTACACTGGAGCATCCAGCGGCCCCATCTACAACAGCATCATCGTCGTCATCGGCTCCCTGATGTCCCTGCTGATGGGCCACTGGGTGGCAGTCATGTAGAGGACACAGAGCAGGGAGCCAAACGCATACAAACAAACCCTGACTGAAAACAACAACAAGTTACCTGACAGGAGACGGAACTGCTTTTGGTTTAAAGTCTGATGTCACCTTTTAAATATGACCCCTTGAATAATGAAAAGCTTTGGCCAATTTGTTTTCCCTGCACTTCAGTTCAGTGACCCTCCACGAGGACAGGAATGTAATCCATTTAACCTCAACAGCATGTCCGTGTGACACCAGGCTGCGGTCTGCAGGTGTACTGATGAACAAACCACTTCCTGTAGAAATATGTGAGATAGTCATACGCAAATGTTTTCCACGCTCACATTTCTCCTCTAAGTGGCCAGTCTTTTTATACTTTTGTTGATTGTTGTTTTGATCAATATGTTTTCTCCATAAGGAATCTGTGGAGACAGCCCAGGAATAAATTAGATGTGTAATTAGTGAGTCTACCTCAGGAAGTCATGTGAAGACCAGAGTTTAAGAGCAGCTATACACTTCATATGATAATGCCATTCGTCAGTTAACATTTTAGACTTTTTTTTTTGCTTATTGGGAGTGTTACATTTTCAGTACATAGCTTGTATTTGTATATTTAATCTAATTAAAGTTTTATGTAAAAAAGCTAAATGTGCTTCCATGTTTATTATTAAAAATAAAATAAAAAATAACTTAGAACAAACATTTGTGTTGAATTTTATTGTGAGAAGAGACATGTTGAGATACCTAAGAAAATATATACACATTTGTAAGTAGCTGCAACAAGATTAGACTTTTAGGAAAACTAATAGTTTTGAGCTTTAATTCTTGACTAAACAGCAGGAGACATCTCAACACAAGCCCCATCGCCTTTCTTGTTCTGGAGCTTTTAACCATATCTCATGGTCTTTAATCTGCACATTGTTGTGTCAACTGATGTTTCCAACATTAAGAATGATGTTTTAAATTCATTCTTTGCATGAGCATGGACAGGACGTCCTAAAAGGTGCTCAGAATATTGGAAGTTTACAGCTACAATTTCCTGAACTGGTGATACATGAGAGCTCCCGAAAAAAAGCAACTGGACCGAGAGTTTGTTTTGAGAAAAACTGAAATAAAATGTATCACTGCAGTACATGCAAAACCAAAAAATAATTTGACCTGGTGATGGAGAAAGACGAAAAAACTGAGAATCACCAAAGTGATAACGATTTATCCTGAGGGACGCATGAAGTCTAAACTAAATCATGATATTCCATCCTGAAGTTAACCGTAAATATGAACCTCATGGTGGCGCTAGAGCAAAAAGTTACAGGATCACCAAAGTCATTAGACAGACAGACAGAAAAACAGAAAACTGAAGTCCAGTTATTTAATCTCCATCAACACTGTGTATTAAAATATTCCAATTGCATTAAGCCTGTTATTTAATCAACATATGGAAACCCTGGGGGGCTGTGCTGCGTGACTCAGCTAACATTTAACAGCCTGCAGACTTCAGTCTCAGCTACATGTAGCTGATCAAATTACACCAGTGCTTGTGTTTGCTTTCTACTCTTCTAACATCCAGCAGTGTTCTCTGGACATTTCACATTCAGTAATCATGCTTCATTACAAGCTGAGACCTGAACCAGAAAGAACAGTTCACAAAGCCCTCATGTAGTTCTAGATGTTGCTACAACAGACTTGATATTTTTACTGTGTCTGTGTATTAGTTTCCAGTAAACACAATGTTTCCGAAAATCTAAATTCAGATGGAAGTGCCCCCTTTTGTAATGGTTCTTATCAGACAGCAAATCATTTGATCTCAATCCATGAATTATATCATCATATTGATCCCCATAAAAGCTTGTTTTCAGTCAAAACATCACCTGCACTCCTTCTACACCCAATTATAAAAGTCAGAAAACAAATATCCAAAAATGTACATCAGTAAAGTTTATGTTTTATTTGACAAGACAAGCCAAACGTGCGAGTCAACCCTCAGTATTCAGTAGAAGCTCCAGCAGCACATTAAATGTGATCCCTCACAGTAAAAGGCAAACATGTCTTTAAAAGCGGTACATGTGCATTCTTAAATACATTCAAAGCCACACGATGACATAGCATACACATAACAACACATTAAAGGTACACAGTGAGGTTTTTGGTCAAACGTTTCTATAGTCAAACAAAGAAAAAGAGTTTGTTGTAATTATAGTTTAGTGATTGTCGCTAAAATGTCAATAACCTGGTTTTAG
Organism: Cottoperca gobio; assembly: GCF_900634415.1. Lineage (NCBI taxonomy): Eukaryota > Metazoa > Chordata > Actinopteri > Perciformes > Bovichtidae > Cottoperca > Cottoperca gobio. The sequence goes on from NC_041363.1 coordinate 17,169,863, forward strand.
TTGTCATGACGACACTGGAATGTAACTAAGTACATTTACTCAAGTACAAATTTAAGGTACTTGTATTATGCTTGAGTATTTCCATTTTATGCTACTTTCTCAATATACTTCACTACATCTCAGAGGTAAATATTGTACTTTTTACTTCCTGTACAATGAACATGCATCTCCACATCTGAGGATTTTAATTTGGATTTCCCCCCCTTGATAAGGGTTACGTGTTCCTTTATGTGTTGAGAAAATTCTCCTCCTTTTTAAGCTACATAAACTATTTAATCAGCGTTGCTACAAACATATGATGGTTTTATAGAATACAACGTATTGCTATAGATTAAACTGCCCAGAAAGTATATAAAGACGACTAACGATTACTTATATGCAAATATTCACATTTATGAAGCAGGAATCAGAGATTTTAGACCTCCAGAGAGTTTTTTTTTAAGTAATCAGCTTCTATGATCAGATTGTATTGTGAGTATTGGATAAATCTTATGTATTGTATTGTACATATCTTGATATGCAGCCTCAGCAGATAATGCAAGATAACATTCAGTAACATTTGGAGAAGAATTCAGCTCAGGATTAGTACATCAGAGGTTTTTACACTTTAAGAGCACTTCTGCAAATACAAGCTACCCAGAGAAAGAAGAGGGAAGCAAAACATTCAATAGAAGGGAGAAAGAAGAAATGTGTATAAATCTGAAATACACAACACACTGTACAAAGAGCAGTACACATAGAAAAGTCAGTCTTCTTGGTTTGAGTTTCTGTATTTCAATGGACCTGATATAATAAAAGACCATTTGTGTTGTAAGCTACGAAGAAGTGAGTAGATATGATTCATTACAAATACTCAGTCATGCTCATAGTGTCAAACTTCTCAGTCTAAAGCACAGATAGTTGTAATAATAGACTAATAGAATAATAGACAAGTTAAAGTTCAGTATAAATTGATAGTTTTAGATAAATATTCACTGATTTTCCAACTCTTTTAACTATCCTTGACATCAGACAGTCCTCCAACATCAACATCCCTGGAATTAATATAATCATATCACACTTTAAAAGCGCATGTCCATGGTTACAAATCAGTTACGTCACCATGACAGAGCAAGTAGCAGCCCCACAGGTGCAAACTAACTGTCCCAGATGCTTATTCCTATGAGACAAAATACATTTAGTTTAAAACATTTTTTCTAACAAACATCACGAACACACAAAGATGAGTCAGTGATAGTGCCACTCATTATTTCTATGGGTGGATGGTGGAGGTTTTTATCACTTGTTGTTGTAATTGTATCTGTAATGGCTAGAGAGTGTGTTCAATTAACTCTAAATGGACATTAATGGACCAAATTTCTGCCCCATCAATAGTTTGGAGTATCAAAGTACCGTTAATGGCCACTTTCTCTTTCAGAAGAGGAAACCGGAAGTGCATTTCGTTCCAACACTGGCTCTCTCCTCTAACCTTTTCCCCTCCTTTACTTTAAAACAGTTCAGAGATGCAATGCTGTGTGCTAGTGATGTCATGATCAAGTCTGAGTGATTTAATATTGAGTATGTGGAAAATAGAAGTATCTACCAAGTCCCGGTCCAATTGTTCTATTTTCCTAGATAATACAGCTGCACAGTGCACACTTACATACGTACATAAAAGTTATTAAAAAACAATCAAATGTATACATGCTTCACAATTTAATAGCGCTGCAAGGCATTAAGAAAAACATTCCCTGCATCCAAGCTAATCCTGATTTTATTTTATTTATTTTTTTACAAAATAACAAAGTATTAAATAACAAATCCTCTCTGTAATCTTTTTGAAGTTCCTCTCTCCTTTTAAAAGTGCCCTTCAGTGTTTGTTGCTTTAGTGCAGCCTTCGCCTGAGTTACCTGAATAACTGTATTTCGTTGAGTGTTTATTTTTATCTTCTTGACATTTTGTGTGCGTATGAGATTACCAAATGACCCTTATTGGCTTTTTGCCCGCAGGGCTTTTGTTGCGCTTGCCGTGTCCATGCAAGCAGGGTGGGGCCCCGCCTGCGGTGAAACAGCGTGCAACATACATGACAGTAAAACGCATGAGAGCTGGAGTGAAAGGAGTGCACATAAATTAGGTAAATAACATAAACCAGGGGTGCCTACAGTTTTTTCGTTTATGAGCTACTTTTGAAATGACCAGGTCACAGTGATCTACCTGTATTAAAAAATGCTGCGACGGGGGGTGCCTAGTTCACTCCTCTCCTTTCCTCCGCTCTGTCTCTGACTGTAGGTGTGTGTCCCTAAAACTTGAATTTCAGGGGGCGCGGGGTTCCGTTGGGGGAATATATATTAATTTTTTGGACGGTGCATGATCTACTCGCACTACCCTCGACCTTTTGGGCACCCCTGACATAAACAGTCTCATTCTGCGTTTTGCTGTATCTGTGGTGTTTCGCCACGGGCGGGGCTCAGCCCCTGCTCTAACACACACAGAGGAGAGAGCGGAGAGTTGGAGCGATGATGACGGCTGCACTTGTGCACTTGAGTAAAAACACCTGCGTGAAAGCTGACGTAAAAAAAAAAGGATAGGATCTGGCACAACATAGCTGATACCGGACAGTTGAAAAATGTCTTGATTAGCCCCAATACCGATCTTTAAAATCGGGTTGGGACATCCCTACTATGTGCCAGCTGTGTGGTGCCAGTCAAGCACATGCATGAGGAGGTAATGCCTTAATATTAAGAAAGATTTCAAAGTAGAAATCCGCACACAATAAAGAAAGTCCTAAAGAGGTCAGAGGTTTCTCTCTGCCTAATCATTTTCCACCCCTTTACTTAACATTCTCCATCACTTTAACATCAATGAAGTCCTCAGTGCAGCAGCATTAGCATGTTGCTGTTCAGTAGCATCAGTGTAGCACTGGTGACCACAGCTAAAAGCCCTTGCCAGCCCATCTCCAGTCCCTGCACCCCACTGTTCAGTTTTTTCAAGTACTTTTCAGAGTAGAGCATGTACAGCTCCAAGCATCTCCTGGCCTTTATCTGATCAATCAGTGCCGGGTAGCCGATCTCCAGAATGCTGACTGTATCATCGTCTTCAGCACTGCTGAGAACCTGTGAAGCCGAAGGTGCTGGATTAGCTACAGGCTGGTTTAGAGGGCGTGGAGTTGAAGGGGCAGAGGTTGAGGAGTTTTCTGCTGCGGTGCTGTTGGTCTCCGTTGTGTTGCTTCCTGTGCCAGAGTCTGGGTCTGAGGTGACAACAGCTGGTTTGTTGTTCGGTTTTTTATTCTCTGCAGACAGAAGGTCTGTTCTCTTCATGCAGGAGTCCATGTAGCTATCATAGGTTTCAGGGCGTTGGCTGTACACGTAGTCTCTGCTGTAGTCATTGGTATCAGTAGACTTGGCACCATATTTCCTGTACATGTAGTTGTTGTAGTATTGCTCCTCCTGGGGGTTGTGGAATTGGAAGGGAGGACGGGGGAACCTTCCAAGTCCGTAGCCCAGGGCCATCCCTGCCATAGCCCCTCCAGCTACTGCCATCACCGCACTGCGCCCAAACCCTCTGGATCTATCAGAGGGATACATGCCCATTGACTGAACTGAGTGAGAAAAGGGAGAGCCGCCCGCAGCACCACGGCCCCCATATCCAAAACTGCCACCATATTGAGGGCTCAGGACTTTGTTGTTTGGGTTTTGGTTGATGTAGCCACCTCCATAACCACCTTGGCCACCATACCCTCCTCCGTATGGGGAACCCCGTGCTGGATACTGGTTATGGTACCCTCCCTGATTGGGTTGTCCAGGCTGTCTGGGGTATCCACCCTGAGGGTTGGAACCCTGGTTATTTTTGTTGCCCGGATTACTCTTAGTGTTGGTGCTGCCTCGGTTAGATGTGGAGGTCCTCTTTGAGCCGAAGCCTTTACTAAAGCTGCCTCCTTTCTTGGCAAGTGAAAAATGAAACAAAAGAAGCGACAGACACAAAACTGATAATGAATTCAGCTTCATCTTCACCCTGTAGGGAGCGTCGGGGAGAGAAAAGGGAAATTAAGAAGAGAAGCAGGTGAAGGAAATATGAGGTAATAATACTTGGGTTTTATAATTGAACCCTTTTTAATGATTGTTTGACAAAAGTGTGAGGGTGTGGTAGAAACCTGTAATTTCCTACAACAAAGCACCCCCAAAGGACAAAAGGTAAAATGTCAACAAACAAAATCAAGAGTAAATTGAGGCTACTAGTATACCCTACCATTAAATAGTCTTTAGTCTTGTCTTTCTAGAAACGGTGGAATCCTTGAGTTTCACCTCACTTTGACGTACAAGAGAACATGCACCTAACACCAGTTTCATTGAGCAACCTTGCACAGACTTTCCCACCTGGTTCACTACATGGTTTCAACACAGAGCTGTGAGTCTAAAATAGGTATCCAGGTTGACTTGAAATGGCACAGTGAGCTATGAACTAAAAGGGGAACAATCGCCATTTAAAAAAGATATTATATTATTTTATAGACTTATATAACATGATGGAAAGAATACTGTAACTTCCTTATGTACGTGTGCATGTTGCGAGGCTGTGCCAGGAAACCACAGGTGACTGTGTCATCACAGTAAACAGTGACTGCCTGCCAGTGGTGATATGAATGGAGTAGGCCTATAGCATTTTAACTATATTTGATCTGTCAAACGTCTGAGGTTTTTACTGTTTATACCATAGTAGCTATCGCTTCAATATTTCTGGATTTAAGGGCAAATGTTGGCAATGTTGCAAATCAGTGAGCAGGACTGATTTAGTCATTTTAGATGTTTTGGTTTTAGATGATTTTCACATCGTTATCATCAGTATCTCTTGCATCTATGATCTACTATATCTCAAAATCATTATATAAAATGACATACATCACGTTCGAGAATTTTATTAGGGCTGCAACAATTTTTTTGTTGATTAAGGCCCTGTCACACATATCCGTATGACAGAAACGTATGCTGGCGTATACGAAATATCGGCAATAGGTTGATATAAATTAAGGGTAAGTTGTGATCAGAGCGTCTGCCCAACAGAGCTGGAAAAGTGCCATCTGGTTCACGTCATGCTGATGCTGGAGAACGGCTAGAATGCTGAACGCTAGCTGTACTGTAGAAACACGTTTAATAAGTTACTCCGTCGTCAGGCATCATCTTAACATAGGGTAGGAATAGGTTATCCACTCATTATCAATACACTGGCTGTAGGGTTCACCGTCAGCCGACGTAGCCTATAACTAACGTACCTCTAACGTATTCACGTAGGTATTTACGTACTATATTTAAGTAGGTAAGTATTCACGTACTGTATTTACGTAGGTAAGTATTCACGTACGTATTCCGTATTCACGTATGTCTAACGTCACGTAACTTATGTGTAACGTCTGCATAACTTATGAAGCACACGTCGGATACGTCCGGTAACTTTGAACATGCTCAAAACATCAGCGTTCAACAACGCACCCCAGCGCAACACCGCCTGCTCTTAATGAATACTACTTATACCTTACCTTATATCAACGTAAACCAGCATGTTGGCGATATTTTGTATACGCCATATTTCTGTATACGTTATGCATTCGTTGGGTATTCGTCTGATACATTTTGTATAAGTAAGTGATACGCTATCAATATGTTAGACATGCATATCTGTATATTTACACTTTTCCGATCCAATGAAAAGTTGGACGTATTTGGACTTACCCTTAATATATATCAAGGTATTGCCAATATTTCGTATACGCCAGCATACGTTTCTGTCATACAGATATGTGTGACAGGGCCTTTAACGAGCTAATTTTTTTCCATCAATAAGAAAAAGCCCATCATGGCGTCTTTAAAGCCCTTGTATTATCTGACAGTTAAACTCATAGTGTAATCTGTTGTCAGTCCACACCGTCCTGGATTATCAAACACAAGCATTAAGTTTATGAATGGCTCTTGCAGTTTCAGTGTTTGCTTTCAACCGGAGTGGTACCAAGTAAACTCAAGCTGTTTTCATAGCAAGGCAATATACAACAGCTGCATTGATTAGCGTTGGCTGAAATAAGGATCTCATGGGAAAAGGTTCTTGTAATAAAGAGATGCAAAATAAGAATTATGAGTTAGACAAGTCAAAATTATGAGATAATGTCAACATTTATGTTTTTCTTTGGTCAATTCAATGATAAATCAATATATTTGCCAGTTAATTTCAGCCTTAATTCATAACATTTTACCCTAACGATTTGACTTTTCATGACTGAAAATAATGACTTATTATATACTTATATATTACTCTCTCTGAAGGGAAACCAGCAGTGGTGGAACGTATCTAATTACAATAACTCAAATATTAGGCTATGGTTAAGTAAAAAGAAGTACTTGAGTACTTGTAATTGAGTATTTTCTTCACTACATGGCGGAAGCAATATTGCACTTTTTACTCCACCACATATATCTGACAGCTTTAGCCACTTTACAAATCTTTGCACACAGAACATATGAAGAGTTTACAAACATATATATTTGGTTATAAACTACCCAACAATTTATACCAATACAGATGGAAAAAAGATTAGTCGACTAAAAGAAAAATAATCAATGAATTTAATGAAGAAATGTAATAAGCAGCCGATTAATTCATAATGAAAATAATAATTAGAGGATAGTTCAAAACAAGCTCCAACTCAACCAACTACAACAGTAAAATACTACTTTTACATTGATGCATGAGAAATAATCTAACGATATAAAATGCGAAAGTATAACAGTCACATGGGATATTTTCTAGTTTTAATAGGCTACTAGCTCACATTTCCCTGATTATACTTTAACTCAAGGGAGATTTTGAATGCAGGGCTTGTAGTGTTAGTACTTTTACTATCTGAATACTTCCTCCACCACTGAAAACATTCAGTATGGCTAGGAAAGAGGCGTGGCAGTGGCAGGACACAATAACAAATGTGGATGATGATTGCATAATGATGCAACAATAAACATTGTGCTCCAGAAAATGTCAAAAGACAGCTCCGAATAAAGCAATCCAGACACGAACTATATTATTTATAAATATATAGCCTACTCTAGACAGACAATACTACTGGCCTTGTGTTGACAGTGCATTCACTTTAATGTGGCCTGCCTGCTGCCACTGCTTTTATTCCGTTACAACATGGCGTCAAATATCGAGTGTAATTTAGCTAAACACTGTCATAGCGCTGAACTACGGTTTTATTACAGACAGTAGGTTGCGTGAGGTAAAAACAATGGGCATTTAATCCCCCAAAGCAGCATAAAAACGGAGATGATATGGTTACTCTAAATTAAAGGACCAGACTTGCCTTGAGTGGTGACTGTTTGGGTGTTTTTCTCCGTGTTATTCTGCCTCAGCGTCCCGGGTCGTGTTCAGCACCGAAGTGTTGATGGACTTCGAACGTCTCTAGGAAACTGGATGCTTCCATATGACGTAACACTTCAAGAGAGAAGTGGGTCGCATAGAAACAGAAAATGGGGGCGGGGTTTCACTTGACACATTTCCCAGCATCCTCAACCCTGTGATGATGTCCACTTCATACAGAAAAACACCACACCTAGACAAACAGTATGGACCTACACGTGTAGGCAACACTTAATGAATGGTACCAGAGGTGGAAATTAAGAACATTTACTCAAGTACTACAGGCAAAAACATTTTTCATGCATTGGTCAATTTTGGCCTATTTTGCTCCCATAACCAAAGTAATCCAATAATATAATAATAATAATAATAATAATAATAATAATAATAATATATATATAATAATTATTATTATTATTATTATTATTATTATTATTATTATTAGTAGTAGTATTATTAGTATTATTAGTATTGTTATTATTATTATTATTATTATTATAATAGTAATCCAAAATACATATTTTAGGTCTTTATTTTGTGAGGGCTAATACGCACAAGAAGACTAATTATCAGCTACAATAATTCACTACATGTTTACAATCGGGTAGGCAACTCATTCAAATAAGAAAATATTCAGATCAGTGTATATGATTGAATAGTGGCATTACTATGTGCTAGAGGCCACCAAATTTGAGCTTCTACGGACAGCAATTTTCTCCCCACTAGCTAGCTACTTTTTCCCACTGGTTGGCTGCTCTGTATACTTGTGGAAAGCCCTTGGCCACAAAAAAATATCTTGTTTATGGCCACCAAAATCCTTGGGCCGTCCCTAGATATAATGATGAGTTTGCAACATGTGCCATAACCATATAGGTTGGTGGAAAACCTAAGGCCACCTGAACAATAAATCTTGTAAAGAGGTGTAAGTTTTGCTGTAAGCATAAATAGTGAATGACTTCTGTAACTTGTGGAGAGAGTGGTCAATATTTCCTGGCTCCTCTCTTGAGAATGTAATGCGCATTATATTTCTTAAATATATCATTGCTTCAAACTCGTCAAATGCTTTGTGTGTTTTATTTCTGAGTGCTTATAGGTACATTTCCACAACAAAGGAAACATAATTTTGTTTGTAAGTTATTACATTTATTCACACTGACTCAACATGATAGAAAAAAAGTACATTAAATGTGACCCTTCACATTGAACTTTTTGTTATTTGTAATTAGAAATACTTAAGTCAACAAATAGGGCATGCTTTCAAAATATGATGCAAGGCAGTATGATAGGGGAGGAAATTACCCTTGGATTCAGATTAAACATTAAAATACTACTTACATGTTAATGTATGACAGAGATAGAGATGAGACATTCTGTATAATGTGTACTTGAGGTTATTAGGTGCTGATAATACCTCTGTACTTTTATATGGTGCATTTACTTGTAATATTCTTTTATTTTATTGCGATATGGTGGTAGAATTGTGGCATTACTACTTTATTTAAATAAAATATCTTAACACTTCTTCCACCACTAAAAGGCACTAATATCTAAGTATACAGTGACTCAATCATACATGCCCTATTTGTCTGCCTAAGTTTGAAGTTGAAAAAAAAGGTAGTTTGCGGAATAAAATACCCCTGTCAATTTCCCTTTTCTGTTTATTTTTGATGTTTCTATCTATTGACACATATTAAAGGTTGTTTTTTTAGGTCGTATATTCACCACGGTTACCTTTGTCATACCAGTGATAGTTTCACATACTTACGTCAAAAAAATAATGCTGCTAAACCTAAAATGCATTTATAATCTGATTAGACAAAATATCAGTTTAATTTATTCATTTTTAATATAAATTGTGAAAGGAGACCTACTGGCATCATACAGACTACATTATATATTTTAGCCACTTGCTGTTCAACTGGTTATCAGCATTATGTTTTTGTCCTAAAAGCAGAGAGTGCAAAAGAGTTTTAATAGAGGAAGCTGATCTCTGGGAGGTTGTGGTTGCTTTCAGGACCCAAAGCAGCTCGGTACATTAATATATTCTTGAATACAGCCGACACCACCTGCTGGCATTGAAAGTCCTACATTAAAAACTTTCTGTGAGGAATAATTCTGTGAACCCATGACCACCTGTTTCTATAAAATAAAAAGCAGCCATGACAGTAAAAACCCTTAATCCAGTTAATTTATCAGTTATATATTGTGATTATGTTGGCTTTCCTAGTAAGTAATAATGGCACATTTTCTTATGAATATATTGTTTTACTACTCTTATCACCAACACCGGACAATAATGGTATTTAAACAGAGAAAAATAAATGGATTTCACTTCCAGTGCATCAGATGTAATTAGTAAATCAGAGATCTTACACTGCAAACACAAGCTACCAAAATATTGGATAGACAGGAAGAGGGAGGCAAGTATAGGCTATATGTTTAAAAATAGTAATATATATACTTTCATCCCTAGAGCCACACTGTTTACTTAAAGGGGTAGTTCAGATCTTTAGAAGTGAGGTTGTATGAGGTACTTAAATATAGTCAGTTTACTACTTACAGTAGATGGCGGTCAGCACGCCCCCTGTTTGGAGAAACAGACAAGCGTACGGTCATGGGAACAAAGCTATGTACTACTGTGGACGGGGCCGTCAGCTTAACGTATTTTAGCCACCGAAAAGAAAGGCCCATCTAAAAATGTCGACCACGTGCGTATCGACCGCAATCTACTTTAAGTAGTACACCAACTATGGATAAGTACCTTACTTGAAACAATCATTATCACATTCTTTGTTGTACACCTCATATCTATATTTCTTCATCACTTTAACTGCCAATGAATGTCTCAGTGCAGCAGCATCAGCATGTTGCTATTCAATAGCATCAGTGTCGTACTAATGACCACAGCTAATAGACCTTGCGAGCCCATCTTCAGTCCCTGCACCCTACCGGTGGTGCCAAGCTCCGTCTTTTTCTGCAAGTACTTTTCAGAGTAGACCATGTACAGCTCAACACATCTCCTGGTTTTCATCTGATCAATCAGTGCCGGATAGCCGATCTCCACAATGCTGACTGTATCATCATCCTCATCATCACCATCAGTAGCAGCTTTTCTGAGAGCCTGTGCAGCTGGAGGCACAGAATTGTCTTCAGACTTATTGAGAGGGTGTGGAGTTGAAGGGGCAGAGGTTGAGGAGTTTCCTGCTGCGGTGCTGTTAATCTTTGTTGTGTTGCTGTCAACGGCAGAGTACGGGTCAGCAATAATTGTGATATTTACAGAAGTAGTTGAGGTAGTTGTAGTTGTGTTAGTTGTAGTTGTACTTGCGGGGACAACAGCTGGTTTGTTGTTCGGCTTTTTATTCTCCGCAAGCAGAAGGTCTGTTCTCTTCATGCAGGAGTCCATGAAGCTATCATAGGTTTCAGGGGGTTGGCTGTACAGGTAGTCTCTGCTGTAGTCATTGGTATCAGTAGACTTGGCACCATATTTCCTGTACATGTAGTTGTTGTAGTATTGCTCCTCCTGGGGGTTGTGGAAGTGGAAGGGAGGACGGGGGAACCTTCCTAGTCCGTAGCCCAGGGCCATCCCTGCCATAGCCCCTCCAGCTGCTGCCATCGCCGCACTGCGCCCAAACCCTCTGGATCTATCAGAGGGATACATGCCCATTGACTGAACTGAGTGAGAAAAGGGAGAGCCGCCAGCAGCACCATGGCCCCCATATCCAAAACTGCCACCATATTGAGGGCTCAGGACTTTGTTGTTTGGGTTGTAATTCATGTATCCACCTGGATGACTACCATAACCTCCACCATATGGGGGGCCCTGTGCTGGGTAACCTCCAGCTGGATAGCCCCCAGATGGGTATCCTGGTTGCTGAGGGTAGCCTCCTTGGTTAGGGTAGCCTCCTTGGTTAGGATAGCCTCCTTGGTTAGGGTAGCCTCCTGGTCGGCTTGGTTGTTGAGGGTAGCCTCCTTGGTTAGGATAGCCTCCTTGGTTAGGATAGCCTCCTTGGTTAGGATAGCCTCCTTGGTTAGGGTAGCCTCCTTGGTTAGGGTAGCCTCCTTGGTTAGGGTAGCCTCCTTGGTTAGGATAGCCTCCTTGGTTAGGATAGCCTCCTTGGTTAGGGTAGCCTCCTGGTCGGCTTGGTTGTTGAGGGTAGCCTCCTTGGTTAGGGTAGCCTCCTTGGTTAGGATAGCCTCCTTGGTTAGGGTAGCCTCCTGGTCGGCTTGGTTGTTGAGGGTAGCCTCCTTGGTTGAATTTTTCAGGTTGTTTTGGCTGTTTGAGGATTCCCCCCTTGGACTTGGAGTCTCGATTATCTGCTTTGGGGGTCTTCTTAAAGAGATTTATTTTCCCATGAAACCCTCCTGTTTTTTTGGCCAGCAAAAAATGTATATGAACCAAAAGAAGCGACAGACAAAACAGAGTCAGCTTCATCTTTGCCCTGCAAAGAGGAACCAGGGAAAGAAACATAAAGAGAACAATAGGTAATATAGGAGAGAAAATATAGGGAATAAAAATACATAGATTTGATTATTTGGTTATTTTACCACCTAAACACCTAAACACATGGCAAACATTTCATCCAAATCATATTAGAAATCATTACCACAACACCTGGCAACTTTAAACAACAAGAGAATACACAGGTATCACTGGTTTTAGTACTTTTTTAGAAGATATATTTACCTAAAGGCCCTGTCACACATATCCGTATGGCAGAAACGTATACTGGTGTATACAAAATATCGGCAATACGTTGATATAAATTAAGGGTAAGTTGTGATAGTTTGAAGGACGCAGACGATACGCCGAACACGCCAGACATACGGCCCTGTCACACAGTTCCGTATGGCAGAAACATATGCCGGCATATATGAAAAGTAGCAAAAGATTTGTCAGTGTCCAAATACGTCCAACTTTTCCACAGCGGTGTTGTAGCTGATGTATACATAACGAATACATAACGAATTATTATAGGTATGTCAAACCCATTGATAGCATATCACTTACTTATACAAAACGTATCAGAGCGTCTGGCCAACGCAGCTGGAAAAGTGTCATTTGGTTCACGTCATGCTGATGCTGGAGAACGGCTAGAATGTACTCTTGTCGCAGCCTCTCAGCATCCTGCATGCTCTCTGATGATGGGTTGATGTATTCATCAAGACGTGCTGTGAAGAAGTGAGGATGAGCTACTCACAGGGACCCTATATACTATATTCAAACCCCAATAAGCTCCCAAAGCGCTAGCTGAACGCTAGCTGTACTGTAGAAACACGTTTAATAAGTTACTCCGTCGTCAGGGATAAGCTTAACATAGGTTACGAATAGGTTATCCACTCGTTATCAATAAGTTGGCTGTAGGGTTCACCGTCAGCCGACGTAGCCTATATCTAACGCACCTCTAACGTAGTCACGTACTGTATTCACGTAGGTATTTACGTACTATATTTACGTAGGTAAGTATTTACGTACGTATTCCGTATTCACGTATGTCTAACGTAATGTAACTTATGTGTAACGTCTGCATATCTTATGAAGCACACGTTGGGTACGTCCGGTAATTTTGAACATGCTCAAAACATCAGCGTTCAACAACGCACCCCAGCGTAGCACAGCATGCTCTTAACGAATACTACTTATACCTTACCTTATATCAACGTACACCAGCGTATTGCCGATATTTTGTATACGCCATATTTTTGTATACGTTATGCATTTGTTGGGTATTCGTCTGATACATTTTGTATAAGTAAGTGATACGCTATCAATAGGTTAGACATGCATATCTGTATATTTACACTTTTCAGATGATGAAAAGTTGGACTCAATAACACATTTTCATATACGCCAGCATACGTTTATGCCATACGGATATGTGTGACAAGGCCTTAAATAATGTTCACTACATTACATTTCATTATATGTTCACAACCCTTAACAGCCTTGATGCTTTTGCACCACACAGCCTTGCACACCTGTTCTACCCCTTTAGTTCAACATGAAGCTGTGGGTCCAACATAGCTGCCAGGCTTAAAATAGCACAAACTGTTCAGACTGTTGGCTTACTGCAGACGGTCAAATGTTGCTCTTTACACGCTTGTTTGTAATTAAATAATGTTGTTTTCAGCGACCATAACCCTCAAAGGAAATACACCAAAAAATACACGGTGCTAGTAGTCACCTGATACATATTAGATTACATGATACTGACCTTGTAACGTCAGCGTTCACTCCAACGCTGTTTCTTTATTTAGATTCTGTGCTTTCCAAACTGTATCAACCCCCTTTCCATCAACCCCCATGAGATAGTGGAGCACTTCAGCCTTGTGTGGCTGAATAGAGTATTACAACATCAAACACTCATAAATGATAGTGATAAAACCTATTTGTATAGTAAACTACTAATTTGATGAAAGATGGTGTTTAGCTAACAGCAAGTGTAACATTAACGTAAGCAGAGACCGTTGGTTACGTACGTTAACTTTGTTTATCAAATTAGCATTAAATCGTAAAAAGTAATTGGCTTTTGCCTTAGTACCTTCAGAGGCCGACTTGTTTGTTTTGCAACTCGTGTTATGTTATGTCAACGTCGGCTATATTAGAGTTTTGGGAGTAAAGAAAACTATGAAATTGACATCTGCATTCCCTTACATATTCCATAGGACGGATAATGGTAGGAATTAAAGGGTCATTTTACTTAAACATATTTCTTACGTAATACCTTCAATGGTGTCAGTTTGGTTTAATTTGGCCAGGTTTGGAGATATTAGGCTTTGAAACGTCTTCTTACAACTTCCCCACCTTATTATCAGTTTACTTGATCAATTGAAGAAAAATAACTGTAAATGTGGTAGTGTTAGTGTATAGGCTAATTTATGTCTGTGTTATCCATGGCACCCTAAACCATAATTACAAGACGGAGATGACAAATCTTATATTTGTCATGTTTTCATATTGTACTTTTTACTCCACTGCATTTATTTGGCCATTTTAGTTTCACTTTGCAGATTCAGATTATTAGTGCAAAATATAAAGCAACTAACAAATTATGATGTATTATTATTATGTTAAAATACCGAGCATATAAACCTGACCTCTACAAGCTGCAACATTGATGTGAATTAATGCATCACTGTTGGGCCGAGTGGAGTAATATAATATATGTGATTCTGAAATTGACAATTCCTTTAAATTAGTACTTTTGCTTTTGCTGCTTTAATTATATTTATGCTAATACTGGGTATCTGCAGTGCCTCCCAACCCACATATCTGAGTATCTCCACCATCTTGAGAACTACTTTTCTTGCAGGCCAATCAGAGCAGACTGGATATTCTCTAAAAGAGACAGCCACTAAAGAGGAAGGGGGATATAGGTATATTCAGAGCGACAGTATGAGAAAAATAAAGTGTTTTTTAAACATTAAAGCATGTTAACATGTTCTAGTAGAAACCTATAATACAAGTTTAAACCTGAAAATGAGCATCATCCATCCATCCATCGTCTACCGCTTATCCGGGATCAGGTCGCGGGGGCAGCAGCTCCAGTAAGGAACCTCAATCTTCCCTTCTCCGGGCCACATCCTCCAGCTCCAACTGGGGGATCCTGAGGCGTTCACAGGCCAGTGAGGAGATATAATCTCTCCACCGAGTCCTGGGTCTTCCCCGGGGTCTCATCCCAGCTGGACGTGCCTGGAACACCTCCCTAGGGAGGCGTCCAGGTGGCATCCTTACTAGATGCCCGAACCACCTCAACTGGCTCCTTTCAACGTAAAGGAGCAGCGGCTCTACTCCGAGTCTCTCACGGATGGCTGAGCTTCTCACCCTATCTCTAAGGGAGACGCCAGCCACCCGTCTGAGAAAACCCATTTCGGCCGCTTGTACCCGTGATCTCGTTCTTTCGGTCATGACCCAGCCTTCATGACCATAGGTAAGGGTAGGAACGAAGATCGACCGGTATATTGAGAGCTTTGCCTTCTGGCTTAGCTCTCTTTTCTTTTCTTGCGATAAAGTGACTGTAATACCGCCCCGCTCCGATTCTCTGGCCAATCTCTCGCTCCATCGTCCCCTCACTCGCGAACAAGACCCCGAGGTACTTGAACTCGTTCACTTGGGGTAATGGCTCATTCCCTACCCGGAGTAGGCATTCCACCGGTTTCCTGCTGAAAGCCATGGCCTCAGATTTTGAGGTGCTGATCCTCATCCCAACCGTTTCACACTCGGCTGCGAACCGATCCAGTGACTGTTGAAGGTCACAGACCGATGATGCCATAAGGACCACATCATCTGCATAGAGCAGCAATGAGATCCTATTATTATTATTATTATTATTATTATTAGTATTAGTATTATTAGTATTATTAGTATTAGTATTATTAGTATTATTAGTATTATTAGTATTATTAGTATTGTTATTATTATTATTATTATTATTATTATTATTATTATTATTATTATTATAATAGTAATCCAAAATACATATTTTAGGTCTTTATTTTGTGAGGGCTAATACGCACAAGAAGACTAATTATCAGCTACAATAATTCACTACATGTTTACAATCGGGTAGGCAACTCATTCAAATAAGAAAATATTCAGATCAGTGTATATGATTGAATAGTGGCATTACTATGTGCTAGAGGCCACCAAATTTGAGCTTCTACGGACAGCAATTTTCTCCCCACTAGCTAGCTACTTTTTCCCACTGGTTGGCTGCTCTGTATACTTGTGGAAAGCCCTTGGCCACAAAAAAATATCTTGTTTATGGCCACCAAAATCCTTGGGCCGTCCCTAGATATAATGATGAGTTTGCAACATGTGCCATAACCATATAGGTTGGTGGAAAACCTAAGGCCACCTGAACAATAAATCTTGTAAAGAGGTGTAAGTTTTGCTGTAAGCATAAATAGTGAATGACTTCTGTAACTTGTGGAGAGAGTGGTCAATATTTCCTGGCTCCTCTCTTGAGAATGTAATGCGCATTATATTTCTTAAATATATCATTGCTTCAAACTCGTCAAATGCTTTGTGTGTTTTATTTCTGAGTGCTTATAGGTACATTTCCACAACAAAGGAAACATAATTTTGTTTGTAAGTTATTACATTTATTCACACTGACTCAACATGATAGAAAAAAAGTACATTAAATGTGACCCTTCACATTGAACTTTTTGTTATTTGTAATTAGAAATACTTAAGTCAACAAATAGGGCATGCTTTCAAAATATGATGCAAGGCAGTATGATAGGGGAGGAAATTACCCTTGGATTCAGATTAAACATTAAAATACTACTTACATGTTAATGTATGACAGAGATAGAGATGAGACATTCTGTATAATGTGTACTTGAGGTTATTAGGTGCTGATAATACCTCTGTACTTTTATATGGTGCATTTACTTGTAATATTCTTTTATTTTATTGCGATATGGTGGTAGAATTGTGGCATTACTACTTTATTTAAATAAAATATCTTAACACTTCTTCCACCACTAAAAGGCACTAATATCTAAGTATACAGTGACTCAATCATACATGCCCTATTTGTCTGCCTAAGTTTGAAGTTGAAAAAAAAGGTAGTTTGCGGAATAAAATACCCCTGTCAATTTCCCTTTTCTGTTTATTTTTGATGTTTCTATCTATTGACACATATTAAAGGTTGTTTTTTTAGGTCGTATATTCACCACGGTTACCTTTGTCATACCAGTGATAGTTTCACATACTTACGTCAAAAAAATAATGCTGCTAAACCTAAAATGCATTTATAATCTGATTAGACAAAATATCAGTTTAATTTATTCATTTTTAATATAAATTGTGAAAGGAGACCTACTGGCATCATACAGACTACATTATATATTTTAGCCACTTGCTGTTCAACTGGTTATCAGCATTATGTTTTTGTCCTAAAAGCAGAGAGTGCAAAAGAGTTTTAATAGAGGAAGCTGATCTCTGGGAGGTTGTGGTTGCTTTCAGGACCCAAAGCAGCTCGGTACATTAATATATTCTTGAATACAGCCGACACCACCTGCTGGCATTGAAAGTCCTACATTAAAAACTTTCTGTGAGGAATAATTCTGTGAACCCATGACCACCTGTTTCTATAAAATAAAAAGCAGCCATGACAGTAAAAACCCTTAATCCAGTTAATTTATCAGTTATATATTGTGATTATGTTGGCTTTCCTAGTAAGTAATAATGGCACATTTTCTTATGAATATATTGTTTTACTACTCTTATCACCAACACCGGACAATAATGGTATTTAAACAGAGAAAAATAAATGGATTTCACTTCCAGTGCATCAGATGTAATTAGTAAATCAGAGATCTTACACTGCAAACACAAGCTACCAAAATATTGGATAGACAGGAAGAGGGAGGCAAGTATAGGCTATATGTTTAAAAATAGTAATATATATACTTTCATCCCTAGAGCCACACTGTTTACTTAAAGGGGTAGTTCAGATCTTTAGAAGTGAGGTTGTATGAGGTACTTAAATATAGTCAGTTTACTACTTACAGTAGATGGCGGTCAGCACGCCCCCTGTTTGGAGAAACAGACAAGCGTACGGTCATGGGAACAAAGCTATGTACTACTGTGGACGGGGCCGTCAGCTTAACGTATTTTAGCCACCGAAAAGAAAGGCCCATCTAAAAATGTCGACCACGTGCGTATCGACCGCAATCTACTTTAAGTAGTACACCAACTATGGATAAGTACCTTACTTGAAACAATCATTATCACATTCTTTGTTGTACACCTCATATCTATATTTCTTCATCACTTTAACTGCCAATGAATGTCTCAGTGCAGCAGCATCAGCATGTTGCTATTCAATAGCATCAGTGTCGTACTAATGACCACAGCTAATAGACCTTGCGAGCCCATCTTCAGTCCCTGCACCCTACCGGTGGTGCCAAGCTCCGTCTTTTTCTGCAAGTACTTTTCAGAGTAGACCATGTACAGCTCAACACATCTCCTGGTTTTCATCTGATCAATCAGTGCCGGATAGCCGATCTCCACAATGCTGACTGTATCATCATCCTCATCATCACCATCAGTAGCAGCTTTTCTGAGAGCCTGTGCAGCTGGAGGCACAGAATTGTCTTCAGACTTATTGAGAGGGTGTGGAGTTGAAGGGGCAGAGGTTGAGGAGTTTCCTGCTGCGGTGCTGTTAATCTTTGTTGTGTTGCTGTCAACGGCAGAGTACGGGTCAGCAATAATTGTGATATTTACAGAAGTAGTTGAGGTAGTTGTAGTTGTGTTAGTTGTAGTTGTACTTGCGGGGACAACAGCTGGTTTGTTGTTCGGCTTTTTATTCTCCGCAAGCAGAAGGTCTGTTCTCTTCATGCAGGAGTCCATGAAGCTATCATAGGTTTCAGGGGGTTGGCTGTACAGGTAGTCTCTGCTGTAGTCATTGGTATCAGTAGACTTGGCACCATATTTCCTGTACATGTAGTTGTTGTAGTATTGCTCCTCCTGGGGGTTGTGGAAGTGGAAGGGAGGACGGGGGAACCTTCCTAGTCCGTAGCCCAGGGCCATCCCTGCCATAGCCCCTCCAGCTGCTGCCATCGCCGCACTGCGCCCAAACCCTCTGGATCTATCAGAGGGATACATGCCCATTGACTGAACTGAGTGAGAAAAGGGAGAGCCGCCAGCAGCACCATGGCCCCCATATCCAAAACTGCCACCATATTGAGGGCTCAGGACTTTGTTGTTTGGGTTGTAATTCATGTATCCACCTGGATGACTACCATAACCTCCACCATATGGGGGGCCCTGTGCTGGGTAACCTCCAGCTGGATAGCCCCCAGATGGGTATCCTGGTTGCTGAGGGTAGCCTCCTTGGTTAGGGTAGCCTCCTTGGTTAGGATAGCCTCCTTGGTTAGGGTAGCCTCCTGGTCGGCTTGGTTGTTGAGGGTAGCCTCCTTGGTTAGGATAGCCTCCTTGGTTAGGATAGCCTCCTTGGTTAGATAGCCTCCTTGGTTAGGGTAGCCTCCTTGGTTAGGGTAGCCTCCTTGGTTAGGGTAGCCTCCTTGGTTAGGATAGCCTCCTTGGTTAGGATAGCCTCCTTGGTTAGGGTAGCCTCCTGGTCGGCTTGGTTGTTGAGGGTAGCCTCCTTGGTTAGGGTAGCCTCCTTGGTTAGGATAGCCTCCTTGGTTAGGGTAGCCTCCTGGTCGGCTTGGTTGTTGAGGGTAGCCTCCTTGGTTGAATTTTTCAGGTTGTTTTGGCTGTTTGAGGATTCCCCCCTTGGACTTGGAGTCTCGATTATCTGCTTTGGGGGTCTTCTTAAAGAGATTTATTTTCCCATGAAACCCTCCTGTTTTTTTGGCCAGCAAAAAATGTATATGAACCAAAAGAAGCGACAGACAAAACAGAGTCAGCTTCATCTTTGCCCTGCAAAGAGGAACCAGGGAAAGAAACATAAAGAGAACAATAGGTAATATAGGAGAGAAAATATAGGGAATAAAAATACATAGATTTGATTATTTGGTTATTTTACCACCTAAACACCTAAACACATGGCAAACATTTCATCCAAATCATATTAGAAATCATTACCACAACACCTGGCAACTTTAAACAACAAGAGAATACACAGGTATCACTGGTTTTAGTACTTTTTTAGAAGATATATTTACCTAAAGGCCCTGTCACACATATCCGTATGGCAGAAACGTATACTGGTGTATACAAAATATCGGCAATACGTTGATATAAATTAAGGGTAAGTTGTGATAGTTTGAAGGACGCAGACGATACGCCGAACACGCCAGACATACGGCCCTGTCACACAGTTCCGTATGGCAGAAACATATGCCGGCATATATGAAAAGTAGCAAAAGATTTGTCAGTGTCCAAATACGTCCAACTTTTCCACAGCGGTGTTGTAGCTGATGTATACATAACGAATACATAACGAATTATTATAGGTATGTCAAACCCATTGATAGCATATCACTTACTTATACAAAACGTATCAGAGCGTCTGGCCAACGCAGCTGGAAAAGTGTCATTTGGTTCACGTCATGCTGATGCTGGAGAACGGCTAGAATGTACTCTTGTCGCAGCCTCTCAGCATCCTGCATGCTCTCTGATGATGGGTTGATGTATTCATCAAGACGTGCTGTGAAGAAGTGAGGATGAGCTACTCACAGGGACCCTATATACTATATTCAAACCCCAATAAGCTCCCAAAGCGCTAGCTGAACGCTAGCTGTACTGTAGAAACACGTTTAATAAGTTACTCCGTCGTCAGGGATAAGCTTAACATAGGTTACGAATAGGTTATCCACTCGTTATCAATAAGTTGGCTGTAGGGTTCACCGTCAGCCGACGTAGCCTATATCTAACGCACCTCTAACGTAGTCACGTACTGTATTCACGTAGGTATTTACGTACTATATTTACGTAGGTAAGTATTTACGTACGTATTCCGTATTCACGTATGTCTAACGTAATGTAACTTATGTGTAACGTCTGCATATCTTATGAAGCACACGTTGGGTACGTCCGGTAATTTTGAACATGCTCAAAACATCAGCGTTCAACAACGCACCCCAGCGTAGCACAGCATGCTCTTAACGAATACTACTTATACCTTACCTTATATCAACGTACACCAGCGTATTGCCGATATTTTGTATACGCCATATTTTTGTATACGTTATGCATTTGTTGGGTATTCGTCTGATACATTTTGTATAAGTAAGTGATACGCTATCAATAGGTTAGACATGCATATCTGTATATTTACACTTTTCAGATGATGAAAAGTTGGACTCAATAACACATTTTCATATACGCCAGCATACGTTTATGCCATACGGATATGTGTGACAAGGCCTTAAATAATGTTCACTACATTACATTTCATTATATGTTCACAACCCTTAACAGCCTTGATGCTTTTGCACCACACAGCCTTGCACACCTGTTCTACCCCTTTAGTTCAACATGAAGCTGTGGGTCCAACATAGCTGCCAGGCTTAAAATAGCACAAACTGTTCAGACTGTTGGCTTACTGCAGACGGTCAAATGTTGCTCTTTACACGCTTGTTTGTAATTAAATAATGTTGTTTTCAGCGACCATAACCCTCAAAGGAAATACACCAAAAAATACACGGTGCTAGTAGTCACCTGATACATATTAGATTACATGATACTGACCTTGTAACGTCAGCGTTCACTCCAACGCTGTTTCTTTATTTAGATTCTGTGCTTTCCAAACTGTATCAACCCCCTTTCCATCAACCCCCATGAGATAGTGGAGCACTTCAGCCTTGTGTGGCTGAATAGAGTATTACAACATCAAACACTCATAAATGATAGTGATAAAACCTATTTGTATAGTAAACTACTAATTTGATGAAAGATGGTGTTTAGCTAACAGCAAGTGTAACATTAACGTAAGCAGAGACCGTTGGTTACGTACGTTAACTTTGTTTATCAAATTAGCATTAAATCGTAAAAAGTAATTGGCTTTTGCCTTAGTACCTTCAGAGGCCGACTTGTTTGTTTTGCAACTCGTGTTATGTTATGTCAACGTCGGCTATATTAGAGTTTTGGGAGTAAAGAAAACTATGAAATTGACATCTGCATTCCCTTACATATTCCATAGGACGGATAATGGTAGGAATTAAAGGGTCATTTTACTTAAACATATTTCTTACGTAATACCTTCAATGGTGTCAGTTTGGTTTAATTTGGCCAGGTTTGGAGATATTAGGCTTTGAAACGTCTTCTTACAACTTCCCCACCTTATTATCAGTTTACTTGATCAATTGAAGAAAAATAACTGTAAATGTGGTAGTGTTAGTGTATAGGCTAATTTATGTCTGTGTTATCCATGGCACCCTAAACCATAATTACAAGACGGAGATGACAAATCTTATATTTGTCATGTTTTCATATTGTACTTTTTACTCCACTGCATTTATTTGGCCATTTTAGTTTCACTTTGCAGATTCAGATTATTAGTGCAAAATATAAAGCAACTAACAAATTATGATGTATTATTATTATGTTAAAATACCGAGCATATAAACCTGACCTCTACAAGCTGCAACATTGATGTGAATTAATGCATCACTGTTGGGCCGAGTGGAGTAATATAATATATGTGATTCTGAAATTGACAATTCCTTTAAATTAGTACTTTTGCTTTTGCTGCTTTAATTATATTTATGCTAATACTGGGTATCTGCAGTGCCTCCCAACCCACATATCTGAGTATCTCCACCATCTTGAGAACTACTTTTCTTGCAGGCCAATCAGAGCAGACTGGATATTCTCTAAAAGAGACAGCCACTAAAGAGGAAGGGGGATATAGGTATATTCAGAGCGACAGTATGAGAAAAATAAAGTGTTTTTTAAACATTAAAGCATGTTAACATGTTCTAGTAGAAACCTATAATACAAGTTTAAACCTGAAAATGAGCATCATCCATCCATCCATCGTCTACCGCTTATCCGGGATCAGGTCGCGGGGGCAGCAGCTCCAGTAAGGAACCTCAATCTTCCCTTCTCCGGGCCACATCCTCCAGCTCCAACTGGGGGATCCTGAGGCGTTCACAGGCCAGTGAGGAGATATAATCTCTCCACCGAGTCCTGGGTCTTCCCCGGGGTCTCATCCCAGCTGGACGTGCCTGGAACACCTCCCTAGGGAGGCGTCCAGGTGGCATCCTTACTAGATGCCCGAACCACCTCAACTGGCTCCTTTCAACGTAAAGGAGCAGCGGCTCTACTCCGAGTCTCTCACGGATGGCTGAGCTTCTCACCCTATCTCTAAGGGAGACGCCAGCCACCCGTCTGAGAAAACCCATTTCGGCCGCTTGTACCCGTGATCTCGTTCTTTCGGTCATGACCCAGCCTTCATGACCATAGGTAAGGGTAGGAACGAAGATCGACCGGTATATTGAGAGCTTTGCCTTCTGGCTTAGCTCTCTTTTCTTTTCTTGCGATAAAGTGACTGTAATACCGCCCCGCTCCGATTCTCTGGCCAATCTCTCGCTCCATCGTCCCCTCACTCGCGAACAAGACCCCGAGGTACTTGAACTCGTTCACTTGGGGTAATGGCTCATTCCCTACCCGGAGTAGGCATTCCACCGGTTTCCTGCTGAAAGCCATGGCCTCAGATTTTGAGGTGCTGATCCTCATCCCAACCGTTTCACACTCGGCTGCGAACCGATCCAGTGACTGTTGAAGGTCACAGACCGATGATGCCATAAGGACCACATCATCTGCATAGAGCAGCAATGAGATCCTCAGATCACCGAACTGCAACCCCTCTCCTCCACGACTACGCCTCGATATCCTATCCATGAAAACAGGATTGGTGATAAAGCGCAGCCCTGGCGGAGGCCAACATTCACGGGAAACGAGTCCGACTTACTGCCGAGTATCCGGACACAACTCTCGCTTTGGGCGTACAGGGATTGGATGGCCCTCAAAAGTGACCCCCTCACCCCATATTCCCGCAGCACCTCCCACAGTATCACCTGGGGGACCCGGTCATACGCCTTCTCCAGATCCACAAAACACATGTAGACCGGATGGGGCGTACTCCCAGGCCCCCTCCAGCATCCTTGCGAGAGTGAAGAGTTGGTCCGTTGTTCCACGACCAGAACGGAATCCGCATTGTTCCTCTTCAATCAGAGGTTCGACTACCGGCCGAACCTTCCTTTCCAGTACCTTGGAGTAGACTTTACCAGGGAGGCTGAGAAGTGTGATACCCCTGTAGTTGGCACACACTCTCTGGTCCCCCTTTTTAAATAGGGGAACCACCACCCCGGTCTGCCAACCCCTAGGCACTGTCCCAGACTTCCACGCAATGTTGACGAGGCGTGTCAACCAAGACAGCCCCTCAACACCCAAAGCCTTCAGCATTTCTGGACGGATCTCATCAACCCCTGCGGCTTTGCCACTGTCGAGTTGTTTGACTACCTCAGTGACTTCCATCAGGGAAATTGACGACGATCCCCCATCAGCTTCCAGCTCTGCCTCTACCATAGAGGGCATGTTAGTCGGATTCAGGAGTTCCTCAAAGTGCTCCTTCCACCGGCAGATAACCTTCTCAGTCGAAGTCAGCAGGGTCCCACCCTTGTTGTACACAGCTTGGATGGTTCCTCGCTTCCCCCTCCTGAGCTGCCGGATGGTTTTCCAAAAGCACCTCAGTGCCGACCGAAAGTCCTTCTCCATAGCTTCTCCGAACTTCTCCCACACCCGCTGCTTTGCCTCTAACACGGCAGAGGCTGCCGCCCTTCTAGTCCTTCGGTACCCTGCAACTGTTTCCGGAGTCCTCCCAGATAACATAACCTGGAAGGACTCCTTCTTCAGTCGGACGGTTTCCCTGACCACCGGGGTCCACCACGGTGTTTGAGGGTTACCGCCCCTTGAGTCACCTAAGACCTTGAGACCACAGCTCATCACCGCAGCTTCAGCAATAGAGGTTTTGAACATCGCCCACTCAGGTTCAATGCCCACAACCTCCACAGGGATGTCTGAAAAGCTCCGCCGGAGGTGTGAGTTAAAGATCCCCAGGACAGGGGCTTCCTCCAGACGTTCCCAGTTCACCCGCACTACCTGTTTGGGTTTACCAGGTCTGTCCAGAGTCTTCCCCCACCCCTTGATCCAACTCACCACCAGATGGTGATCAGTCGACAGCTCCGCCCCTCTCTTCACCCGAGTGTCCAAAACATACGGCCTCAGATCAGATGATACGATTACAAAATCGATCATTGACCTTTGACCTAGGGTGCTCTGGTACCACGTACACTTATGAGCATCCTTATGTTCAAACATGGTGTTTGTTATGGCCATTCCATGACTAGCACAGAAGTCCAACAGCAAACGACCGTTCGGGTTTAGATCAGGGAGGCCCTTCCTCCCAATCACGCCTCTCCAGGTGTCTCCATCATTTCCCACGTGTGCGTTGAAGTCTCCCAGCAAGACTACGGAGTCCCCTACTAGAGCACCCTGCAGGGCTCCATTCAGAGTCTCCAAGAAGGCCGAATACTCCGAACTGCGGTTTGGGGCATAGGCACAAACAACAGTCAGAGTTTTCCCCCCCATAACCCGAAGGCGTAGGGAGGCGACCCTCACGTCCACCGGGGTGAACTCCAACGTAGCGGCGCTCAGCTGGGGGCTAGTGAGTATCCCCACCCCGGCCCGACGCCTCACACCTTGGGCAACTCCGGAGAAGAATAGAGTCCAACCCCTATCCAGGAGTACGGTTCCAGAGCCAAGACTGTGCGTAGAGGTAAGCCCCACCAGATCCAACTGGTAGCGATCCACCTCCCGCACTAGTTCCAGCTCCTTCCCCCACAGAGAGGTGACGTTCCACGTCCCTAGAGCCAGCCTCTGCTGCCCGGGTCTGGTCCGTCGAGGTCCCTGACCATCACTGACACCCGTGTGACAGCGCATCCGACCCCAGAGGTTTTTCCCATGAGTGGTGGGCCCACAGGATGGATGGATGGGAGGCACCACGTAGCTTCTTCGGGCTGTGCCCGACCGGGCTCCGTGGCAAACCCGGCCACCAGGTGCTCACTGTCAGGCCCTCCCTCTGGGCCTGGCTCCAGACGGGGGCCCTGGGCTTCCTCCGGGCAGGGTCTCTCCTTTCCTTTCCCTTTTTTTCATGAAGTCGTTTTTGAACCATTCTTAGTCTGGCCCCTCGCCTGAGACCAATTTGCCTTAGGAGACCCTACCAGGAGCACTAGGCTCCAGACAACACAGCTCTCAGGTTCATAGGGACACACAAACCTCTCCACCACAATAAGGTGATGGTTCCCATGGTCATATGTGTTCTTAAAGTAAAAGATCTGAAGACTTCTTCCACAACGAAAAATAGATATGCACTGAGAGAAAAAATGCAAGGAAAGGAATAGCAAAGGTTATTTATTATTATTACTTTGAGGTATCAAGTCAGAGTTACTGTTACTCCAAATAACATAAACTGTACATAAAAAGAACCTAAAAAAAATAAAAGCTAATCTGTCTGCATGGCTTGATACCACTTGTGTTTTTGTGTTGGTGTGATTTAGATGGATTGACCCTTTAAAGTTCCATACAAGCAGAAAACAAGGGCCTCACACCTTCAAGGCCCTGTCACACATATCCGTATGGCAGAAACGTATGCTGGCGTATATGAAAATATGTCAGAGTCCAAATACGTCCAACTTTTCATCGGATCGGATCGGAAAAGTGAACGTATACAGATACGCATGTCTAACCTATTGATAGAGTATCACTTACTTATACAAAATGTATCAGACGAATACCCAATGAATGCATAACGTAAACACAAATATGGCGTATACAAAATATTGGCAACACGCTGGTTTACGTTGGTTTACGTTGATATAAGGTAAGGTATAAGTAGTATTCATTAAGAGCACACGGCGCGTTGTTGAACGCTGATGTTTTGAGCATGTTCAAAATAACCAGACATACCCAACGTGTGCTTCACAAGATATGCAGACGTTACACATAAGTTACGTTACGTTAGACATACGTGAATACAGAATACGTACGTGAATACTTACCTATGTAAATATAGGACGTAAATACCTACGTGAATACAGTACGTGACTACGTTAGAGGTACGTTAGATATAATAATAATAACAGCCCAACAGCAGATCAGCCGGTTACACAGTGACACAGAGAAGAGGCAGTATAGTCAGCAAGACAGCATCGGTCAGGCGTGTGTAGCAAGGCACGCCAGATCGGAGTATCCAGCCGCAAGAGAGCACAGAGGACACCTGTCAGTCCCGCACAGGTGAGCCCCTTACCGGCGAGGTTAGCTCCAGGCTACCAGGTGTCGGCACCAAAATGACGACGA
This sequence comes from Cottoperca gobio, assembly GCF_900634415.1. Classification (NCBI taxonomy): domain Eukaryota; kingdom Metazoa; phylum Chordata; class Actinopteri; order Perciformes; family Bovichtidae; genus Cottoperca; species Cottoperca gobio. The sequence goes on from NC_041363.1 coordinate 17,197,080, forward strand.
CTGACGTAATTCACTCTGATGTTTTTAAAAAACAAAGCAGCATGTAGAGATGCTTCAGCAGTTACAACAAAGAAAAAGCAAACAAAACAAACAGAACAGAACACTGGAGGCGTGGCAGGAACTTGCCAGCGGTCCCTCCACCGTGCATGATTAACCGGCAAACTATAGGCTGCGTCGGCTGACGGTGAACCCTACAGCCAACTTATTGATAACGAGTGGATAACCTATTCGTAACCTATGTTAAGCTTATCCCTGACGACGGAGTAACTTATTAAATGTGTTTCTACAGTACAGCTAGCGCTTTGGGAGCTTATTGGGGTTTGAATATAGTATATAGGGTCCCTGTGAGTCCTCAGTTCTTCACAGCACGTCTTGATGAATACATCAACCCATCATCAGAGAACATGGAGGATGCTGAGAGGCTGCGACAAGAGTACATTCTAGCCAAATGGCACTTTTCCAGCTGCGTTGGCCAGACGCTCTGATACGTTTTAAATAAGTAAGTGATATGCTATCAATGGGTTTGACATACGTATAATAATCTGTTATGTATTCGTTATGTATGCGTCAGCTACAACACCGCTGTGGAAAAGTTGGACGTATTTGGCCGGCATACGTTTCTGCCATACGGAACTGTGTGACGGGGCCGTATGTCTGCCGTGTTCGGCGTATCGTCTGCGTCTTTCAAACGATCACAATTTACCCTTAATTTATATCAACCTATTGCCGATATTTCGTATACGCCAGCCAGTTTCTGCCATACGGATATGTGTGACAGGGCCTTTAGATGTTATCAGCAACGTTTTAAACCGTTACATTTTAAAGATACTTCCTCAGGTTATATATAGACTATTCCTTATTATCAGATGTAATAGGGATGTCCTCCTGAGATTACAGAAAATACAGTTTAAATGTTGTTTAGTTAAAACTGAAGAACATAAAGATTTACACTTAGCCTTGTATGTTGGTTTAGATTCTTGTGTACAGATGCTGCCACCTGCTGGCCATAAAGACACACATTTAAAATCCTGATGTGAGGAGTTTTTCTGTGAATTCAGGAACCTGACTTTAATATTTGGATAAAAAGTAACAAAATCATTAGGTCAGTGTAGCAAAGCAGCCACGAAGTAATCAACTACATGTGGTGTTAAGTAATTTCCTTAGTTATAATCTAAATTTAAATGCGAGACACTTCAGTTCATTTAGAAAGTTTGGGCTATTTTGCTTCCATAAAATGTTTTCTTTCCGACTAGTGGATAGAAACATCGAAAATACACCTTTTAGACATTTATTTTATTACACTTTGAGTCTGTAGATTTCTCCTCAAAGCAGAAAAAGGTTAGCATATATTAGATAATGTCTCATTTGCATATTGAAACATAACATTTCTGAAAACTTGTAATACAAATAAATAATTGCCTTAATTGAAGTAATCAACTTTGAAAGTTTCATGGTGATATTAGTTAAACGTTCACACTATTCACCTGTAGTGTGTCCTCTTCTTTCCCGCCCATGACACAGATATACATTAAAGAGAGATAGGACACGACTGTAAAGGGTTTAATCATTTTATTTGTGTGAATTTTGTATTCCGTCACCCAGACACTCATTTGCCAAGGTAAAGTGATGCACACATTAAATGCAGGGTAAGAACTAACTGGACAGCAGTGTTTTTTAACTGAAAGAAATAATCCCTAAAGACACAAGGACACGTCCTGATGGCGTTGATGTAATAAACTATCTGAGATACCAGGAAAGTAATTAAGGATTTATCTGAGGATAAATTAATTGTGGATGTAGAATGCATCCTGTCCAATAAATTGACAAGACTTTTTCATTTCAGTTTTAAGATCTCAGAGGCACAGCAAAAACCTGAAACCAGTGTTGTCATACCCGTTATTTAATGCTGCAATCCTTTAAGCATGCAACAGACGGTACAAGTCTTCAACATCAGAAAACCTCCCAGCAGATCAACTAAACAAGTCTGAGGAGCAGCACATCAACATGACACAGCTTTCTACACAGGTCAGTGACAGGTGTTGTTGAAGAGCACCAACCTTTTGTTTCCAAAAAATAAATGCCGTAAAAGTAGCATAACTCAGTTCACATCCACTCCACGTCCTGGTTCCTTCTTTAAAGATGGCAGCAGAGAACAAACCAGAGATGAGAAAGCAACTAATCTTATTCTTTTAATTTATTTTTGATTCCCTTTGCACCACATGTGCAGAGCTGATTGAAAAGGTGATTGCTTTTTCATCAGGATCAACACAGGTGATAAGGAAAGGATTAATTTAGATTGATACTTGGATCTTATGGGGACGGGAGGAGACATTCCACTAAAGAGAAACTGGGCGCTTTAAACACACTGAGGTGAATGATCAAACCAAAAACAAAATGTACAATATAGAAATCTGTTCTCTGATGAAAAATGCAAACACAAACACAATCGCCCTTTAACCTTAGGCACATTTGTAAAACCAATAAAATAAATCTTTATTTGCTTAAAAAATATCCTTTTCATATATGGCATCGACTTGTACCTATAGATACAATATCAATGAGGATGTTTGGAGGCAAAATGTTACTCCAACAATGTCAAATGTATAAAGAGGGATGGAAAATCTTAAGCCCTGTCAAACACACACAAAGCTGTATTCATTCAGTAAACATTTATGTGGTAAACCTTCCAATTACAGCTTTTACACTCATAAAATGCAGAAGGATATTTGGGCGAATCAGTCTTAATGCTTTACATTTATCTCTTTTAGGGTCATCTCATTTGTGGGAATTTAAGCTTCTCCTCCATATTAATAATATATTGTAATTGATAACATCAAGTATTTTCAGTTTAAAATAAATCTTAGTATCATAGTGTTAAAACACAATATACCGTGCATATGCACTGTATATGCAAATAAAATCTGCACATTTTGCAGATTGTCCGTTCAGTGGTTTACCAGTGGAGGCAGACTGCACTTTACCACCGTCACCTCTGGATTGAAGGAGTGACCTTTCTCTTAATATTACACCAGTCTTCATTTGCTAATAGCAGCAGCAGCAAGCAGCTACACTACGTCACCCTGTTCAGATGGAGGGCCGGACCAAATCTGCAGCTGGTGTAATGACATGATCACATTATGAACGAACCATTTTGCTTTACATTTCATCAGCAGGTTCACATGTGCCGTCTGCTTCAGCACATCAGAATGGTCCAGCTTACTGAAGGTGGGGCGCTACTGAACCAAAAAGTTCAGCAACATATTTCTGAAATAAAAAGGATGACTTCTCTTACATCCTGAAGAGGAGCAAAAAAGGAAACCAAATCAAATGCAAATAAAACTATCAAGAGAGAAAAACTTGAAAATGTTCAGGGGACTGTAGACTTTGCATAGCAAAATATACAAAGCTGCTGCTGCTGCTGCGATGCAAGACGGGGACAGAAATATACAGAATATTTACAAATGTACAGGAGGAGGAGGAGGAGACCGTCTGGACTGTAAGCAGACACCATCAAACAGACAGTTGACCAGGCTCTGCCGTGGGCGGTTTAGGCGTCACTTCCAGGACATTAGATCAAAGTAAACACACCATCAATGTTCTGCCAGTCCAGTGAACTGTCAGGGTGGTTTGTCCAGCTCTAACGGAGAGTGACAGAGATCGGAGTGCACAAATCAGAGGGTTTGAGGGTATAAAGCAGCTGCTGAGACAAAGCAGCTGCTGAGACAGAGCAGAAGAGGCAGCAGGCCTTTTCCCAGGTGTTAACAGAGAGATGGACAAAGCGGGAACAGGACTCTGAGGATCAACATGCCAGACACAATGCTGAACGGATCCCCACCCCCCCCACGAGGACACAGAGCTGAGTTCTTCCTCCCTTCAGTCCAGGGGCTCCTGCTCCACTTTACACACCGTTGGCACTCATCTTGCTCTTCTGGGACACCTCTGTTGCTGCTTTAGCCTGCGGAAGAGGAAGAAGTTAGTTGGACTACAATAGCCAGTTTTTTCCCCACTTCTAGTCGTTACTTCTGTATCTAAATGTAACAGATTTCCTACCAGTCTTTATACTTTCTGTACTGTATTCAGAAACTTTCAGTCTATCACAATAGCTGGTTTTCCAGAAGAGTAGCCGTGTCCCACTGTGAGAGATTAGCAGGTCATGTGAGAAAGATCACACTCAGGGAGCACTAACTGGATTAACCTCGTGTTGCATAACATCCCAAACTGGTTTCTGTGGATTCTACAGGAACAAGCAACAATGTGAGCTCACCTGAAGGACTTCAGCAGGAGTCAGAGGTTTGTCTGACACCACAGGAGCCTTGTCTCTCAACTCCTCCACCTACAGCACACAGGTGAAACAAGATGAAAATAAGATTGAGGTTCCTGCTGGATTTTATAGTTCTTCTGTTGCTCTACACGTGTGTGTGTGTGTGTGTGTGTGTGTGTGTGTGTGTGTGTGTGTGTGTGTGTGTGTGTGTGTTACAATCATTCACATTTATTAAACTGTTCTGCTCTCAGAAAATAAAACACATTTCCCTTAACTTTAAATAATGCCTTAAATAAGCTGGATAATTTTCTTAACCCTTCAAAGAATATCTTTAGTAAAAAGGTGAAGTTGCGATTCTGGAGAAATATTGTGGATATTTAAAACTCAACAAAATAAACACCCATTTACGGTGCACAAACAGAACTGACCTCTAGTGGGCTGTGAGCAGATCTTGGGTACAAATGGCTCTGCTACCAAGGCACTCGTTCTTAGTTCTATGGACATCAGTGATCTCAAAATTAAGTTGATTTAAATGATGTCGCTAGAATGGCTGAGTCCGGTCAAAGCATGGATTCTCCCGGATAAAAAGCTGCGGCTGAAAAACCTTGCCCGCGATCGTCTAAAGCAGGGGTGCCCAAAAGGTCGATCGCGCACAGTAAAAAAATAAAATACATATATACTCCCACTGTTTCGCTCCCGCACACACACACCTAAAGTCAGAGATAGAGCGGAGGAAAGAAGAAGAGTGGAGTGAACTAAGCATCACCAACCCCCCCGCCCCACAAACCGCCGTAGATCACTTGAACCTGGTCATTTCAAAAGTAGCTCACAAGCCCAAAAAGAGTGGGCACCCCGGGTCGAAAGTGAGGAAGTACTTCAGAAAGAGACTGAACAATGTGGTGCTCTGATTTTTTGAATGTTTCTTAAAACCACCATGTTTCACATCATTTCTACACCTCAGCCGTTATGTTAACGTAACATCGCCCCACGCGTCATCGAGCTGCTGTGTGTTTTGTGGCTGTGTTTTACGAGTGCACTGACCGGTCTGTCTTTGATGATGAGAGCAGGGTCCGCCAACATGTCGGTGCTGACTGAGGTCGTGTTTGCTCCTGTATTCTCCACTGGAGGAGGAGTAGCTTTCTGCAAAAACAACAACAAACATCAGATAAGAAAACCATACATACATACATATACATATATACATATACATATACATATACATATATATATATATATATATATATATATATATATATATATATATATATATATATATATATATATATATATATCTATGAATGTGCAAATGTTTAACTGCTCGACACAAGAAATCTCCTGCTTTATTGACTTAAAGATGAGAGATAGTAAATTAATTGTTGGTAAAAACATAAAGCAATTTTAAGACAGCACTTCTGGGTTTGAAAAATTGTGATGGCTTTTTTATAATTTATATTTCAATATTCCATCACTTGATCAATGAAAATAATCGTAAATTGTGGCCCAGGAACATAAAGAGTTACGAAACATCTGGTGCTTTCCAGAAGGAGAGAAACGCTGAACGGTACCAAACGTCAGTGACCTGCATACCAGCGATTTAACCGTTGGAAACTTAAGCCGAATGTTCTTTCTCTAATCTGTAATCAAGTGAATATGCAGTAAGATTTGAAGTCGTTTGTAAAGGACGAACCTCTAGTTTGGGAACAGGCGGGATAACTGGAGGTTTTGGTTTGACGTCAGTCAGGTACATCGCTCTAGAAAGCAGCAGCAGCGACGGAGGAACGTTTTCCTTCAGGTGCAGGTCCAGCCACTAGATGGAGAAGAACATTTAGTAAAACGGGAAACAATGACAAAACATTCATTCTTTTATTAAAACACAGTTTGCACTAAGTCTGTTCGAATGAACCAAAACACTTATTTGAGTCTATTCATAAATATAGTTTTTGTTTGAACAGAATCATCATTAGAGAATGATTACGAGTAAAGCTTGTATCTTCTCTTTTACCTTGGCTAAGACAAAGCGATTATCTGATAAATAGAGAAGAAATGAAAATCGACTTGTAACATGTTTGTAATTGTGAAATTTTAGTAAAATACTTTAATTCTTCAGACTCTGGGAATGTTAATCTGGGGAGTCATACATTTGTGAAACCAGTATTTCGAGTCTTACCGACCAACGATAGCGACAAAGTTAACCCTCAGTTGCTCACCTGCTGCATCTGCTGATGTAGCTGGTCGGTGGTGAGACCCAGAGACCTCATCCCTCGACTACGACACGCTGCCTGTAACTCGGACACACTCATAGCGGCCACGCCCTCTGCTGCAATCATCTGTGAAGAAACAGAGAGGGAAGTCAAAAACTGTTGCACAAGCATGGGAAAAGACTTTAGCGGCACTTTAAGAAGACAAAGAAAATCTTTTTAGATTGGGGATGGACCAGAGAACCACTGATTTCTATTCATTTCACTACAATATAAAACTACATTTGTCTTGATTTATCACAGTAAAAGCAAGTTTCAAGTATCTGCAAGTTGGTGCGCCAACATAACAGCATGAATGGACACGTACAGTATGTCTGCCTGAAAGTTATAACATAAATAAATGATTAGGGTTCTTGGGTTGTATCGAGTAGCTTCACTCTTAACGTTGACATTCCTATTCTAAATCTACATTTGACTACTCGTACTGTTTAAACACGGTATTTCTGCACAGTTGCATATAAAGATTAGGCTTCACTAATATTAATAGTATTATAATATTTGTCAAATTTGATTCCGGTGGCTGCGTAGGATTGTTTCCGACTCGTGTGAGCCAAACTTCTCCAATTTCTTCCGAGCGTTGTGAGTACAGTTTGTACTACCAGGGCGCTCTTTTTTAAAATCATACTATTCATCTGCATTTGTTTGACGCTCTATCAGGACGTCATCACTTTATTTTCACAAACTGTAGAAAATGTGGAAGAAATCACAAGTTTGGAAGAATGTTTTCGACTAAGATTTTATTTTGGGTGATGACGTCATAAAATAATAGTTTGATATTCAAAGCTTTATAAAACCTTAATAGAGACTTTGAATGTAAAAAATAATGAAAAAAATAACAACTATAAAATCATGCACACAGTCCCTTGACCGTGAAACTACCGCGCCCCGGTCCTCTCACCTCATCGTCTGACTTGATGGTTCGGAGTTGCATCATCAGCTGAAAACGCAGCAAGTTGTTTGTGCCGATGGGCTGCAGCTCCAACAGCTTACACAGAGCCACCAGCTGGGGGCGCTCTAGGTGCTCCAGCGTCAGTTCGTCCTCAAACAATTTTGAAAACCGAACTATGTCCTTTGTAGTGGGCTGCTCGCCTGTGCCCCGAACCTGAGGAGGACAGAGTCACTAATGATCAGCTGTACCAGCCGGTTCATAAAATAAGCTGAGATAATATACACACACACCATGCGGATAATTAAAGCATCTCATTGAACGCACTAATCAAATCTCAAGTCCAATTTGATCTACTTTTTATTAATACTACATTCAAAGTGTAGGATTTCAGGTATGACAAAGTATGATCTGCTCCATTACCCTCAACACGCTTCCCCATCACTAATGACTAAAAAGTGTGCGTCTATAAAATGTGTGCATTGGCTGCCATGGACACGTAATGTTAAGTGACATCTTTGCTAATAATAACAATTTACCTTCTGAACATATGTGGAGAAGCGCTGCGTCTCATCTTCTGTCTGAGCTTTTGCTTTATTCCTTCGAGCCATCTCAGCAATGGTTTCTTGCAGAAACTTGGCCAGCTCCAGCTTCGCTGCCAGACCTTTCTTCTGCTTCTCCTCCTGCATGAAGACGAGCGAGGGGGACGCAGGTTAGTTTAAAACAATACACTTCAAATATTGTTGTTGACTTCAGAACTCTGTGTTGATTACATTACAAGTTCTCTACAGTTCAATATCACAGAGTTAAAACTTCTCATGGTGGTAGTTGGTATCGGTAGTGTAGTACAAAACGCTGACTTTACAAACTACTTCAGACAGCTGTACAAAATGAAAACAGAAAAACAAAAATGTCATTTAATATGTTGTTTGCATTGAGGGTCGTCTGTTCTGGTCTTTCCTTTGTTCTCCTTTTCATGTTTTCCAGATTATTATTAAACCCTGTTTTCAAAAGCACCATGTTTTGCTGCCTACTTTAAACGTCTCATCTTCTCTTGCACTAAAATTATATTTTTCATAATAATAGAAAAGGCAAACCATAAAAACCTGAAAGGCTGACGCCCCAAAACAGATATTTACTATTCATAAAGTATCATGTATCAGAGAGACAGTTATGAATTAATATTTGACAGTCTAGAATGAGTCCTTGACCATTCTTGCCTTTTCGTCACAATATACTCTTTCAATATTACAAAAATCACAATATTGCCTTTACACCGACAAATTGTGATGATAGTTTCAGCGATATCCTACATGATGCATTCATCTCTCGCAACTCTGTCCCCGTAGTTTTTTGTTCACTGTGCTGTTTATGTTCAGTCGAGGACAGGATCACGAGAGCATTTCTGTGAATCACTCAACCGAGCTCCAGAACAACCGGGGAACATCAGAGACGACAGGTCAACTGGACAACGTACAGAAATCTGCAGCTTTTCTTACAGCAGATTAGAAGTTAACAAAAGGAATGTCGTACGATTTAAATGACAGGAACAATAGACATATTAACGAGGGCTTTTATAAAAGATACAGTAAGCATTTAGCAGGTTTGGAAAGCATGTGTATACCATGCTACAGCTCCATAAGTAAGTCTGCTGCCTGCATAGCCTGAGGAGTTATACAAGTCACTATGAACTCTGAGGTGGACTCATTCAGGCAGCAGGGTGTGTGTGTGCGTGTGTGCGTGTGTACATGAACACATGCCTTTTTGGACTCTGTCTCGAAGGTGGAGGGCAACATCTCTGGGAAGAGTTTGAGGAAGACGGGAAGAAGGAACTCCATGAAAGGAACGATGATGAACACCGTGAAGGGCACCAGACGGAAGAGGTCAGCGCTGGTCCTCAGAAGCTGTAAACACAAAGAAAAACTGTTAATGTGAGAAAAGAAGGATACATGCCGTGGCACAGTTGTCTTTGGAGGTGTGTTTGCATTTAAGATTCATTAAACAACAAATGAGGAGAAATTAATACACTTAGACCGGCGGGTCTGTCCTCCCGCCCTCCGTGTTTTTGCCTTCCCGCCATCCAGAACAAGTCCTCTACCTTGTGCCGACATTTTTACTTCCGGATATTCTTTATTATAGCAACCAGACCCAACCAAAAACGCTGCGCCTCCTCATTGCCCTTCTGTGTTCTGCTTTTAACAACAAACAAGTATTTCATTTGTTTTGTAAATGTTTAACTTTTTAATTTAGAACACAACAATATACCTAATAATAACGTTTATTTATATTCCACCAAAATCAGGATAAATTAAGTAATTTGCAAAAAACAAGAAAGAAATTGGCGGCAATGCCGCATCACAGCAGGGGATCCCTACACTGAGGCTCTGCCAGTTCTCTTCTAAAATAAGCCTAAACGTAGTTTTACTATAGCATGGCATTGTAAAAGACTATTAATAGTGCATTTTAAGTTCTGTGTGTTAATACTATATTAAAACTCTGTGAATGCTCATTTACGGCCTGTGTCACCACTGAACTGCACACACCTGCTCAGATAGGTTACGACTTCGGGAACACTCTGTACACATTCCTTATTGACATGCTAAGGTGTGAAACATTCAGAGAAACCCGTAAACCATAAAATATACGTCTCCGATGATTTACAGATAACTACCCAGCAACAACAAAGGAATCTTGATGACTACTTCTAGTCATTTAGTAAAGACAGAAAAGAGAACAGGCGCTTAAAGAAACAAGACACACTTGCTGATGTGACCAGAGGGCAACAGAAGGAGATCAATGCAGGAGGCCGGGGAAAAAAAGATTTCAAGTTACACAAGTGTGGGAAGATGGTCTGTGGATGTTTGGTAAAAACCTAAATTATAGTAATCTCATGAAAAACTACAGTAGGGAGCCTAAAGATCTCCATGTGGACAGCTACTTTCAGGTATGTAAGTAAGTAAGTAAGGCAGCCATAATTATATAGGGCTGCAACTAACAACTATTTTCATCATCATTTCATATGTAAATTCTTGTTTGGTATTTAAGTAATCATTAGAATATCAAAAATAGTGAAAAATGCTTATTACAATTTGACAACTAAATATTGCAACCAATCAACGGTCCAAACCCTGAATGTATTACATGTTTAGCGTTGCTTGTAACTTTAAAGTACATTACTGTTACACACAGGTAAGTTTAATGTGTTCACTGAAACCCAGTTCATGCTCAATACATGATGACTTAAAATATCTTACATTTATGATGAGTTCTTCAGTTATAAAACACTTTAGTTGTGTTTTAGGAAAGCAGCGAAAAAGTTATTTGTTTGTATTGTTGATTAGGCAAGCAATCATGTTCTTGTCTGTCATGTTTCACCACTGCAACAGTATTTGTGGTGTCTTATAAGAGACTTGTACATAAGTGACAATAATTTACTGACATTGCAGGGATTTACAGTAACAGATAAATAAATATTGTAACATTATACAGACTGAATAAAGCTTCTCTTACCCTTCTCCTCTCCCTGCGTGTGAGCAGTTGTCCATGCAGCAGCCTCCACACCATCCTGCCTGCAATCTTGATATCGATGCCAAGTAACCGGAAGCCATTGTAGTAATGCTTCAACTCATCTACAATCTTCTGATACAGAGCCTTTTTCACAACTGCCCTCTCCTGCACCGGAGGGACGGCGGACGCTGTAGTGGCGGAAGTCTGAGTGGGAGCTGGTGGAGGTTGGGCCTGGGGTGTAGCGGACTCCTTTTTAGAAGCATCCTGGGCAATGGCTGGTGAGGTTTTAGTGTCCTCCTGCTTTACGTCTTGCAGCCAAACACTGGAGCTGTGTAGAGAGCGTGTGAGCAGGGCGGAGTTGTGGCCACGGTAACAGTGTGGGGTGCCGAAACGGGAGTGCCTGAGTGCGAGTAGGGACGAGACTTGGCGGGGAGGGTCTATGTGGAGATAGGCTTTGGAAGACAGAGAGGAACAGCTGTTCCTCTTGGATAGCAAATATGATCCCCTGTTGACAGGAACAAGAAAAATTGGTAAGTTATATGATATTGTGCAGGGGAATGTCCTTAAAAAATGTAAAGAAAGTATAACACTCCAACGTGTATTTGACGAACTGATTAGTTCATCAAATACACAACAATAACGTTTCTTGGAGCTTCACAACCACCTGTAGATCAGTGGAATATTGTGAAATGTGTCCTTGTGCACAATACAAAATAACAGGGACCCACTAATAAAACAATTCTCCAGAGCACTACTTCAGGTCAAAAGAAAACTAGAACATATTAAACTATAACACAAACGTGAGCAAAGGTTGGGCAATATGAATAGAAATCTTGTTAACCTGTATTGTTATGCATCAGGATAGTAAAGAATTTGAAAACAATTTATCACAGATAAAATAACCACATAGGAATCAAATAAAAAAATACCTGATGCAAGAATCCTATGAATGTAAAATTGTTAATGCAATTGTGTAAATAATCCAGAGATATTAAAAGCATTACAAATTTAGTGTACATGCAGACTCATGCACTGCCAACGGAGCCCAGCGCCCTGCCTGAAATTCAAGGTGTTTTTTTGTTTTCTCAATTAAAAAATAAAATATTTTTTTTTAATTCACAAGTCACTTTTCACATTGACAGGTGCTATTTTATTAAATAAACTATTGATTATTGATCTAATTTATGTGCACGTTTCAGTGTTTACTGTCTACTTTGCGCATTCACATTCTCTCCTTCGCTCCGTTTTGCGAAGGGCGGGGCTTCGCAGCTGACACACACGTACACATGTACACACACACCTACATGTGCGCATACAATTACAGAACAGAAGAAAGGAGGGGAGAACTAAATAGAAACCGCGCTACGCATGCGCACACAATCTGACAAGTCATGAGAAATGACGATATGGAGAGTGAGCACGAAGCAGTGTCTGATCTTGCATCATCAGTACAAACCACAGTAGGTTTGTGTGTTTACATCTGGTGTGTCACGAGCTACATTGAGTGGCCTCATAGTCTGCAGCACACACTATGTAAACAGAGACATCTTATGTGTTTTGACTCTCCTTAAAAACACAACAGAGAGTAATTAATTAATTGTAATTACCATCATTGAACATTGTGAAGATGAACCAGTTCTGCATTGCGTTAACATTAGTGGGATACAGCCGGCTTTGCATTGCTGAAGTTCTTGTTTTATTAACTTACAGGATGTTAATGTGGCTGCTCACTTACCTTGATCTTGTGACGGCAAGGAGCACCTGGTGACTAAAGACTGCCATTGCAGGGGCTGATTACACTATTCTGTTAAAAGCACACATGGAGACAGACAGAGAGAGAGTGAGAGAGAGCATGATGGTGTCTGGTTACACCGGTATGGTGCAGCAACAGGCTGACTGGAAAAATACAAGAAGCAGAACAATGTTTGTTCTCTCACACTCACAACACACACACACACACACACAGTCTTCTGCCATGATAAACACATGACATTGTACTTTACCAATTATGTAGTTAACTATGAATTACATAATGTGACAGTCATAACATTAGCATGATTAGCTAATGTTATGCAACAACCCAACAGCAGCACAGCTCGCGAAGAATCTGACAGATATCCCTTCAACCCGGTCCATTTAACGCTCAACGGCTTAATTTACCGTTTAAATAAACCAATACTCTAACTGAACTACATACATTTGGAAATAACCTAACATAAATTAGACAGACCTCCTTTACTGCCTAGCGTCAGGTTAAGTAAAACAGCCACTGTTGTGCTAGCTTGTTAAATGGACGCAACAACTCAGGAGAAAATCCTCAATATTTTGAATTTCCCACTAACGTTAGCTACTGCGTTACTGCGGTTTCACCCAAATCAGACATCCCAAATATATTTAAAGCAAACATCGCAATATTAGTGTTCGAGAAACCTTTGAAACTTGCAGGTACTTTAAGATTCACATTAGCATTATGCTAGCGAATTCACCATTAGCTAGGAAACCTCCGCTAGCCTAGCCGGTTAGCTTGCTGGTGAAATGGCAGTCGGCGGATGACGAGCCCACTAACCTCCAGCGTCAATGACGGAGCTATGGCTGCCGTTGCTGACTGGGCGTTGTAAGTCTTCTCGGTGAGACGGTGAATAATGTAATCCATCCACAACAATCGGTCAAGGGAAACAGGAGCGACGAAAGTAACGGCTGATATGGAGATAACCCCATTTACGGTGGATTTATACAGTTAAAGTCGTCGTGTTTCAGCTCCGGACCGTCTACTATGCATGTGCAGCCTTCCCCAGGCAGCTGCACTGAAAGGTCACACTGTACATGCGTGAATGTTGTGTGCGTGCACACTGAAGATCCTCTATATTTGAAAAGATGACTTACTCGGTGGTTTAAAAATAATCGTATAAATCATTTGAATGAATTTCCCTCCATCTTCTATGGAGTGATATATATGGCATAATCTTTACTGACTGATGTCAAATATTACGAATTAGAGATAACGGTTGTTGAACATAATTATAAAGTATAATATAAAATATAAAGAATATATGGCATATTAAAAATAATGAAGGGGACAATTGATTCCTATGTTTTATATTATATATAAACATGTGCCATAGACTTTTTATTTTATTTTAATCTTTTTGATATTTGAAAGATGGCGAGTCGTCATGTAGACTTGCATTGCAGGACTGTAATTATTCTTCAGCTTTGGGAACCAGCATGATGGTAACCGATATGGAAAACATATTTAATACACACCAGTTTGACCTTTGTGCCGATTTCATTCTCAATTCATTTTGGTTTGCTTCCCAAATGCCCTATTTGATCCTCAGTTGCTCCCAACACAGAAGCTCATACAAGCTGTTTGTACCCGCCCTTTCGAGTGTTTTTGCTCAAACTTTGCTTCACAAAGCTAGGAGCCTAATTTAGTCTGCCACAAATTCGATAACCAATCTCTTCACATGATGGATGGCTTTTGGTGTCGTGGTCATTGGCCACTTAGCCAGAAATGCACCTGCAGTTTACACTTTAGCAGAAATCCTCTGGCTTTGAAATGCTTTTTGCTGTGAGGAAAGTTTGCTGAGCATCACTCAAATGTAAACCATCAGTCAACAAGCAACCATTAGGTTCAGTATTTTTAATCAGGCTAAATATCAAGATAAATGTCTGATGATCTTGTTCGTCTTTTTTTCCACCATGAGCAGTTTAAGGCGTGGGAGAGCTGAACCAACCCTTTTATAAAGTAAACAAACATTTTTAATTCACAAAAAAATTCTAACCTCAAAAATGTCTATATCTTGATAATATTAAAATAGTGTTATGAGTTCTTTTTTTTGTTAAGGTGCTTTAAGAGCTTGTTTAAACCGTTTATAAAGTGGTTATTTTGTTGTTGTACAAGCCTGTGACCAGGAGGATTCTGTTAATATTATCCAAAGAGCTTTGTGTGGCCCACTAATAGACTGCGGACTACAATAATTGTGGTACCAGGGATTAGAGGCGGAGTGGGAGTCTTTAATTTCGCCCTCCTCTCAACTACAGATCAGGCGAGGAGGCGTATAAAAGCCAATCAGAGAAGCTGGTGCAAACGTAACTACAGCATCTGCATCGCGTTGTGATAAGGGTCAAATAAAAAAGAATCCAAACAATTATTTAATTGCCTACTGTTCACATCCTTAATCAATGAATAATATGACACTATTAAAAATATATGTTTTAAAACTGTTTCTTTTTTCTTTTCTTTTTTTACATTGTCCTCCTCCCAACATGACATATGCATTTCCTCTTTAATTTCAGTGTAGGTGTGACTCTTACATTTGCTACTGTACCCCATTTTTCCTATTGAAGTAGATGCCATCAGAAGTAAACTACACATCCCGGAGTGCTCCTCATAACCCCCCCGGTCCAGATCTGTGTGTGATTTTGGCGCTGAGCTGCAGGAGAGCCCAACCACCAGGCCTGGACTAAAAAATAAAAGCAGGGTGCTTTTGTTAAACCAGAGGAAGAGGGAGCTACATATTATTATTTATAATATATTATTAAGAAGAAGAAGACTGCACACAGAAGTGGGAGAGAATTGAACATATCTATCTTGAGCAGGGTTTCTACTAAATGCTCCTACATTGAGGAAGAAGAGCCAGGCTTTGGGATTGGGCAGCAACCAGATAGCGTAACACCCCCCTCCTCCTCTCTGTAGAGAATTGCGTTAAAACGAAAAAGGAAAAGGCCTGCGCTTTATCAGTATTACGGGATTTTTTTTGTTTTTCTCCTTATATATTAAACGAGGACCCGTTGCTGGCTGGTGTATGTGTTTAGAATGGGACACGCTGAAGGTATTGATATTTCTTTTTAAATATATTTTCCCTGCATCTCTCGACTCGGAATCAAAATCTGTGCTGCTCCTTTGCTCTCCTCTTTAGCGACATGTTTGCCATATTGTTGTTGTCCCCCCCCCCTCTCTCTCGGAATGTTTTTCGGGGTCGTAGCTAGCTTATTTTCAGGCACATTTCTCTCCAAACCGCCAGTGATGGAGGGTATAATCACGCCAGACAATTTGATTTAAAGGGGCAAAGTCAGCCATATTGGCAATGGAGCGTTAGCCTAGCCAACATTAGCTTCTCCTTTCATCTTCTTCCATGTGTTATGCACATTAACGGATAAAAAAGAACGGTTGGGAACAATTAGTCGTGTGTGCCGAAAGACAAACGGTCGTACCCCCCGGTGTCGTGTTTGTTTTTTAACGGTTAAAAACGGTCCACATCTTTTTCAACACAATCCCCCTAGCTTTTGATGCCAGGTAGCTTTAGGCTAACATAGCAGAGAGCTATAAGATCATTCAGTGAAACAATTCTGTCTGCGCAGTCGTTTTTAAGCAGGTGTTAATGTTTACCATAACACCTATGGACCCTAAACTAATAACACCGGTCGTTATAGGTAGCTAGTGACCGTAAGTTGACACCTTTTTTATAGATGTTTACATCACCGATATCCACCTTTGCCAACGCTGGGCAAGCCTGAGTGTGTTCACAAATTAAACCACAATCAGTGGATTAGTCTATTCACTGTGAAAGCTCCAATACTTTCAACCTGATTAATGAATCTTAATAGATGTTAAGAGTGTCAAGTATAAGAGGATAAACCAGGCACTGGTAGCTGCTCTTTGTTTTGTTTGGGATAGAAGGCCACCATGTGTTTTGTGTTGATGAAATAAAAACACTAAATGATCTATAGCCTGGAAAAGAGGCACTACACAGATGATTGATTAATGGCTCTCAAACAGGAAACGTCTTAGTCATAAATAAAAGCTTTGTAGAGCAAGTTTAAGATAAGTGATGGGGAAATTTGGATGAGGGTTTTGTCCTGTTTTTGATAGTTTATATACACCATTTATTTAACCAGGTGAAAGTATTGAGATTAAAAGCTATTTTTCAAGGGCCAAGAATACAGTTTAAACATTGTTACAACAATAAACACAAACAATACAAACAAACAACAAATGAGTGAGCACAATATGTAGTAAAAAACAAACAGTTGTAATGCAGCAAACAGGTGTATGTATAGGTGCTATTTTCTTGATCCTTTACATTTCCACCATAGTAATTAGCTCTGACAATTTCAGGTCCTTCTGTACATTATTGCAGAAAGAACCGGCAGCATATTGAAAAGCTTTTTTGCCTATTTCTGTTATAACCTTGGTGACCAACATATGTACAATATTAGGAGAGCGCATGTGTATAAACCAAGATCAATATGGATTTTGGTTTATACACATGGAGCCTATGTTTGACCATACAAGTCCTCTTATTGTCCACTAACATTCAGAGAGCTCTGAGAGTTTATCAGGGCTACACCTTCCAATCTTTTTACTTTTTATTATACATGGATTAATAATTTGGGCAATGAATTGGTGCAAAAGGCTGATTAATAAATGATAATAAAGTATAAAGTAAGCATAATGCAATTGCTAGCTTTGTCTGACCAACAGTCATAAAACCTACACCTATTCACATTTGATTGATTAATTATTCTTCAATTAATCTACTGATTATTTCAGATCTTGAATTCATTTGGAGATTAGGTTACATTTGAGAGATACAGTATGTATTCTCATAATTTTGCCACATGCCATGTAATATTTTATGACTTCAAACAGCATCAAGGCTGGATTACCCGCCAGGCAAAGCTTGGTACTGCTCTGCGGTCCCCCAAAGGCCCCAAGTCCCCTGGTTAGCAATTCTTTTGTTTGCCAGACATGCAAATTTGTTTGCAAATATGCACCACTAAAGCTCAATATTGCCTGAAATGGTAAGAGCAGGTGCTACATTTCTTTTCAAGGTAATGTTTTGGAGATGTTTGCCTCTTATTGGATAGTTTATCAGTGTAGATACAGACAGGAAAGACGAAGTATGACATGCAGCAAAAGTCCCTGGCTAAAAACAAACTGGGGATGTTGCATCTATATATTATGCAGAGGTGTTCTGGCTCTATGATGGACTAATAAGCATAAAAGATGCATACATACATACATACACAATGCATAGAGAGTGGTAGGAGCCTGGGAGACAATAGGTGCCCAAAAAGGGTCATGCAGTGAGCAAATTAATGTCAAGCTGGTGCTACATGTTGTATAATTTCTCAGGGCTTTGTAAAGAATGAATAAGATGATCTTGAACAAGGTATTCGTTAATCTTGGTTTTGTAAACACAGTGTGTTGTTTTGATAATAATATGGTTTCCATGGGTCCTTAAAATCCTTGAAAAATGTTTGTTAATTTGAGGGGAAAAAATAAGACCGGAGTTTTTGAAAATAGACATGGGTGCTTGAGTTTATATATTTGGCAAGAATAGAAATGGAAGTTCTTTTACTTTGTCTTTCAACTTGTAAATAAGTCTCTGTTTCTATCGCTCAATTTACACAATGTATTGTTTTGCTGTGCTGTGTTACCGAAGCCGAGAGAGCACATAGTCAGCCATCGCTGTAACACGGCACAAGCCTCTCTTTACTTTTTGCATGTGAGCTTTTGTAGACTGCTAGTTCCCATTATAAAAAGTGTCAGTGTTGTAACAAAAATGAACCTTGATCTGTGTCTGAGTTGGCTGTGCTGTGTTGGATACTTGAATTTGATGTTTAAGAAGGTCTGAGGTCCCTGTAATTAGTGATAATTATTTAATCAGAGATGACCTGTGTCTCATTTAACTGCACATATATCCGTCAACAGGTCCAGTCAAAGAAAAAGACAGTTAAGGATGCAGGAGCCCAACAATGGATTTCTCCTTCTCTTTCATGCAAGGGATCATGGGAAATACAATTCAGCAACCCCCTCAGCTCATTGACTCAGCCAACATCAGACAGGAAGGCACCTGTGACACCGGCAGTGATCCAGGCGAGGATGGTGGTCCATCCTACGATGCTGCCCTGGATGCAGAGTTTTCCTACCCGCCGTCAGCCGCGGAGGATATGTCGCAGGTCTCTAACGGCTACCCGCCTGTTCTGGGCATGTACGAGCCGCAGGCCAAGTTCTCCATGTACTCGCAGTTCCCCAACGGCTCGGCTAACGGCTACGGGGCCATACGGAGCTACGGAGATCACGGCCTCATGCCGGGGGAGGGGACGGTCCTGAGAGGCCCAGGTCTCCAGGAGAGACCTTTGTCTCCTGTGTCCCCCCCTCTGCCCACACATCACCCACACCTCCACCACCACCACCACCACCATCATAACCCCCATCTCCACCAGCACGCGCATCACTTCCACTCAAACCAACCTCATTTACAAACCCACCCGCACCCTCAGAGTCCTCCACCGCCGCCGCTGCCCTCCCAGCACCACCTGCCCCATACACCGCACATCATGACCCACACTCTCCCCCCTCCTCCCCCGTTAATCCTGCCCTCCTCCAGTCCTCCCCCGTCCCTTGTGGACAGTACCCCTTCTTCTCAGCCCTCCCTCGCCCTGTCCAACACTTCTGGTGGAGTGCTGAAGAAAACCAGCTCTCCAGAGATCAAGCTGAAGATCATAAAGACGTATCAGAACGGGAAAGAGCTGTTTGAATCTGCGCTGTGTGGAGACCTGCTGCAAGAACTGCAGGTAATGTGTGCATGTCTGCGAGCCACACACGCACACGCACACGCACACGCACACGCACACTATGTTTATAGCATTGCTATTATCTTTGACCCTCCCCCTGTCCTATTGCTGCGTCTCGTAAGATTTGCATTTTGCTTTTTGATGTATTTGTTATTGATAACTTGCATCAGCAAATTATAAAATCATATCTTCTTTATGGCCCAAATACATTTGAAACAAACTATTGAGACGTCTGAGGCATTATACAGAGGAAAAAAGCGAATTTATTCACAGACCTTGGACGTTTATTTTAATTATTGATTAAACAAATATTTTGTTATCCAACCACATTAATTGTTCGGCTTGTAAAATACTGAATATTGTCAATTACAATTTCCTGCAGTCCACAGGACTTTTTAAATGAGCTTTTTTTGCCCAAATAATAGTTGCCAACTCGAAGATATTCAGTTAACTCTTACATAAGACAATGAAAAGCAGGAAATCGTCATTTGGTTAGAGGCTGGAACCGGCATCTTTTCGTATATTTCATTTAAAAATGATTTTCATGTTTAATAGATTAATCAATTATATGTTTCAGCTCTACATACAAACAACAGCATACCTTGCACAAAATTACAAGACAGTGTATATTGAACCACAGAAAATGATGTCACATAGTAAATACAAATCTAATCTGTCCCATTTAAAATTCATATTGAATTGTTACACTGTGTGCATGTTGGTTTACTTTTAACCGTCTTAAGAAGTAGATATCTGAGGTGGTTTGGGTTTCAGCAGACCGAGAGATGCATTTTTGAGTTGCCCTTTTTATGTAAAAAGTTAACTGATGTCTCATCACTACTGTTTTCTTTTTTCTATTTTCTACTCTTCAGAAGGAGTCTCAGAAGGAGTCTCAGAAGGAGTCTCAGAAGAATGAGGCCACTCAGATGCAGCGCAGACATGAGAGGAAGAAGGAGAAGAGGAAAAAGAGTGTGAGGCTGCAGCTGCAGGTCCAGGAACAGAACCTGGACCTGTGCCAAGCACAGGCAGGTACCACAGAGCAGACAGAGGACATCCACATCGAGACCCAGCCAACAGAAACACCCCCAGCCCAGACAGAGAAGCCTCAGAAGACCGTTATCAAAACTGAACCAAAGACGCCGAAGGCAAGAGCATGACTGTTCACTCGTTACAGCAGTTTGAATTCTTTGCACACCAATCACTGCAGATTTCAGTGTAGATCACAGTTTCTAGACATTTTAAAGCAGACCAGTGACTCGTTAATTTTCCTGTTTAGGTTCCAAAGGTCCATCATCCATCAGTGATCCAAGAGACGGGCTTCTGTAAGGAGTTTGTTATAGGGGATCTGGTGTGGTCCAAGGTGGGCACCTACCCCTGGTGGCCCTGCATGGTCTCCTCTGACCCGCAGATGAAAGTCCACACTCGCATCAACACCAGAGGTACGGGCCTGTTCTCTCTCTGAATGAATGTGTGAAGACATAAACACTACAGCTTGTTTTCCTTTCTCTGTCTCTCTGCAGGTCACAGGGAGTATCACGTCCAGTTCTTTGGCAGTGTCGCTGAGCGAGCGTGGATCCATGAGAAGAGGATAGTCCTTTACCAGGGGAAGCAACAGTTTGAAGACCTTCAGGCTGAGACTCTGCGCAAAGCCTCAAATCCTGTAGAGAAACACAAAGTACGTAATGACGCTGTTTCTGAATTTGCCAATGTACGTCTTTTGCATTTTTAAACCATCTTGTGTCAATACACATTTGGTTAAGCCAATATTGATAATATTGGTTCTCCAATCAGACAGAAATAAAGTTCAGTTGTTTAGGTTATTGATACGGAGTTAAGATTTGTAACATACATCTATGTTTTTAGTGTTAGTAGCAAAACACTAGTTTACAACACCTGTCCACAGGAGGCTTCATAAAAAATAAAATAAAATGTAAGTTAAAAAGAAAAGAATGCGTTAAGAAATACATACACAAAATGTAAAATACAGTTGTGTCTACAGGGGTGACACCATATCGTACGTATCTTTTTGATGTTTTCTTCTCCAGCTTCTGAAGCCTATCCCTCAGCGGGAGCGTTCTCAGTGGGAGGTGGGTGTGGGCCATGCCGAGGACGCCCTCCCGATGTCACGGCAGGAGCGTACTGACAACTACACCTTCATCTACGTTGACCCAGACCCTCATGAAGGCACGTCCAGTAAGAGACCCAACATCAGAGCTGAGAAACGAAGCCGGCGCTCCAGCGGTTCAATCAGTAAGAAGGAAGAGGGAGGAGTGAAGACACCAGAAAGAGAGCAGCCACCACGGCGGCTGCTGCCACGCAGACAGTGTAGTGTTTCAAACACAGACGACACAATCTTCCCGACTTCAAATGAAGAGAAGAACCAGCGCAAGAACAGCTGCCCGAAAGAGAACGCTGAACAGCAGGACTCGCCACCACCTGTCAGGGCCTGGAAAACAGCAGCCGCAAGGAAGCTGCTGCCTCTTTCCATCACCATGAAGAGGCTGAATGTGGAGATCACAAAGTGTGACTGGCCTCTCCTGCAGAAAAAAGTAGCTCCGTCTCCAAAAAAAGACCAAGAAGAAGAGAAGGAGGAGATAGTGGAGAGAGAGGCCCGGCAGCCCGACCTGGGATACTGCTCACCTGAGGTTAGTGTAACTCATGCAAACAGAAAACTTTATTCCTGAGGTGTCCTGTAAGGATATTCAAATGTTGATGCTTTCAACAGGACAGCAGAGCTAAACCTGAGCCTAGTCCAGAGGAGGAGGAAGACGGGGACGAAGGGGAGGAAGAGGGGGAGGAGAGGAGAGGCTCCCCCGCCAGTCGGAGGAGTGAGGAGGGAGGAATGCAGCAGACCTCCTCTCCTGGATCGCACCACAGTAGTCCACACGGTTTGTAAAACACAGACATGCAGGATGTGTCTTTTATGAATATTTGACTTGTTTGTGAAGTCGGTAAGAGATACAGCTCGGTACTTTTATGTGTTTGTAGGTTCTCAGGAGCGGAAGCTACAGCGACGGTCAGTCAGGAGCAGGTCGGAGTCAGAGAGAGGCAACGATCCCGTCCCGAAGAAGAAAACCAAAAAGGAACAGGTATTAGGACGCCACAGATAACCTGGTGTTCAGAACACAAACAGCACTGCATTGTAAAAACCTTTTTTATTGAGCCAAAGAAGTTTATATATACAGTTTATATATTGTTGTATCAATGCTCATTTCCATTTGTATGAAAGCATTACAAAATGATATAAATGTACATTTACAGATATAAAACTGATATGAAAGATATAGGATTGTATTTTGAGATTGGAACGGGATCAAAATATTCAAATTAAAAAGAGAAAGGGAGAAATTGACAGTAAATAAATGTGTATACTAGAGAGACAGAAAATAAATCTAAGAATAGGAACATAACTCGTAATAAAGCAGTTTGGAACATTTTACAGATTTCTACCTTTTTTTTTTACAAAGGTTTGTAATATTAAAGAGAAGATTTTACAACACTGGAAAATTATACCACCTTTCCTCAAACTAACTTGGTTCAAACTGAATCAAAATTAGCACCACGATAACCTAAACTTCTTGTTTAACCTCCTCACAGGCTGAAATGGCTCCCGAGACCACACTGAGGACCGGTTCACAGAAAGGTAGGGGATCCTTCTTTCATGCCTCCCATGAACCCTCTGTAGTGGGAACTCCGTTTACTTGAAAAAAAGTGAAGAAATGATTGCCACCCTATGTGATCCTCTAGGAGCCAGTGAGATCTCAGATGCTTGCAAGCCCCTAAAGAAGCGAAGCAGAGCGTCCACAGATGTGGAGATGGCTTCTTCTCAGTACAGAGACACCTCTGACTCTGACTCTAGAGGCCTCAACGACCCACAGGTAGGCCTAGAAAACACCCCTCACACACACGCAGAGGAAAATACTGTATTTCTCCTCCACACAAAATATGTATAAACATCAACATCAACATGCAGAAGTCAGAATAAACACAGTATTTACTCGCAGAGATGTTCACAGTGCAACATTTACAAGACAAACCTTCAGCCATCTCACCATCATTGTCTCTGTTTAACTTTGTGCATTTTAATTTTTTATTTGTGCATTTCCAGCTAAATTCATTGTTTCTGAAATGTGAATAATTTATAGTTTTCTTTTGTAATCATGATCTAAATATATCTGCACTGAATATCGGATTGACAAAAGACATTATAAAACATCATCATGGCCATGGAGAATTGTGATGGGAATACTATTTGATACATTAATTAATAAGGAGAATAATAATTTGTTGCAGACTTGATCGCACCATTTAATAGTCTGGATCTTTATCCACTTCAAAGAGCGGTCGAACACAGTTGGTTTACATTTGGTGCACCTGTGCTTTATGAGACTGGATTCCTTCACACAAAACACATCAACGCTCTCGCTCTTTCTTTATCTCACAGGGTTTATTTGGGAAGAGTCTTGATAGTCCAGCAGCAGCAGATGCAGACGCTTCAGATACTCAGTCTGTGGACTCCGGCTTGTCCCGTCAGGACGGCAGCACCGGCAAGAGGGACACCGTCTGCCAGGTCAGCGCAGCTCATGATTCATCTCTGTTGTGCTCTCTAAAAGCTTACAGGTTCAGCTATATCAACCGTCCTTCTCTGTGTGTTTGTGTGTAGATCTGCGAGCTATACGGAGAGGGCTTGGTGGTATGTGAAGGTGACTGCAGCAGACAGTTTCACATGGACTGTCTCGGTCTGACGTCCCTACCTGAAGGCAGATTCACCTGCTTGGAATGCAGAAATGGTGAGCGCACCAGAATACATCTTTACTGTACATCTAATCTGTTGTGTTTGGCTCTGTACTATCACTCTCTCACTCTTTTTCCAGGCAATCATCCTTGTTTCAGCTGTAAAACGGCCGGCCGGGAGGTGACGCGCTGCTCTGTGTCTGGATGCGGTTGTTACTACCACGAGGATTGTGTCCGTAAACTCCCGGGCACCACCAGCAGCTCGGAGGGAGGCTTCTGCTGCCCTCAGCACAGCTGCTCTACCTGCTGCCTGGAGAGAGACCTGCAGCGAGCCAGTAAAGGTAAAACAGCCTCAGCGTTGTTTTTTAGCTTCTCAGATTTCCTGTCTGCAGTGGAAGCTGTGGGTAACGAGCTGCAAAGTGTGAAGAAAGTGTATGAAAAACAAAACCTTAATTCTCCATTACATGTGAGGCTTCTATTCGATGTTATTGACCAATAGTAAGAAGATCAAAAAATGAGTGCAAGGGTCAAGGCTGCACTTCCCTTTAGCATAGATGAGAGGGAAGTGCAAGAGGAAGAATTGGTGTTTTTCTTGATGGGAATTAGATCGACAAAAAATGTGGCACTTTCGTGTGGCCATCAAAAAAGTACCAATACTTTTCCCTTCTGATTTCCTTTAATAACAGCTGCAACACATAAAGGAATCTAACTTTAATCATCATAAGAACTCAGCAGTGACAGGGAGTGAATCTGTCCACAGCTCTGTGTGTGCCGCACAGTATCACAGCTACATGACTCGTGTGACGGAGTGAGAAGTTCACAAAAAACCTGAGTCTGAAGCTGAAAATGTCCCCGTTCTCTGCCTCCTGTCCAGGCCGTCTGATGCGTTGTATCCGCTGTCCGGTGGCCTATCACACAGGGGACAGCTGCGTGGCGGCAGGCAGCGTCGCCCTCACCCATCACATAATGATCTGCAGCAACCACGGCAGCGCCAAGAAGAACGGCCTCCTCACCTCTCCCATCAACGTGGGCTGGTGCTTCCTGTGTGCCAGAGGTAAGCTCTCACAACTGCACACGCTAACGGCCTTCCTGTTCTGCAGCCGGAATGTTTAGCTGTGATCCTGAAGCAGACAAATGTGGAAGTTCTTGAAGTGATAGTTTTCAGATTTTTCAAGAATGGGGTTGTATGATGTACATAGTTAACATAAGTACTTCACACAACCCCTTTTCAAACAAATCCGAACTATCCCTTTAATTTCACCACTCTTCTTATTCGCACTTCACATTAGAGCATCAGCAGGACCTGATCACCCTCCATGATTGGAGTTTTTTTTAAAGGATATAACCTTGAAAACTGAAACCTCATAAACTTTGTTTAGTAAATGTAATCTTTATAATATTACATATTTGGCATTGTTGTTCACGAATAGCAGAGCTGTGAAATGTAATGTTTGTTTTCTATCATGATACTAATACTATGAATGATCCAGGCTGTTACACTGCACTCCACTTAGAACAATCCCATTTGTCCCGGATGGTGATGAAGATTTACCCTTTTTTCTTTCTTTTTAAATGACTTTCCACTCGTTTAGATGTGATGTTTTGCCTGTTGAACAATAAGTTGAGTGCACTGTTAGGCCTCTTTCTGTCAGGACAAACTTTATTTTATTTTACTTGTTTCTTCTGTGTGTGTTTGTGTGAGACTGTGAGTGTTTGTTCTTTCTCTTTTTGTAAGTTTTGGGTAATTTCGAGTTTGACTGCGGCTCACCCCCGTCTCTTCCTGTGTGTCTTGTGTAGGGCTGTTAGTGCAAGACCTTACTGACACCATATTAAGTTCATATGCCTATAAGTCCCACTACCTTCTGACTGAGTCAAATCGTGCTGAGTTGAAATTACCTATGATTCCCTCTCCTTCGTCAGCTACCAAAAAGAATGTTGGGAAAGGTAACTGAACAGTTTTTCTCTTTCTCCTTTTGTCCCACTGGTCTGTGTTTGTGTTGTGCCTGCTCCCCTTTTTGTACGCATCTTTCATTTCAAAGCCTTGAGGTGCAAAATTGATTAACTGGTTAAAAATGCAGTTAATTTTAATGCAGAGTGGCGCAAAGTAACCTCAGCCAAGTTTCCTAACACATTAACAGATAACAGTGGGCCTCATGCAAGAACAGTTTAGTATTCATACTAAATATCACCAAACTAAACTTGTTGTATATTGGCCTTTTCACAGCAGACATTTTGACATGTCACAGCAGGAAAAGTACAGGTGTAAATAACAATTAAGTTAATTCAATTTAGCTACTCCAGTTTCAGCGTCCTGCTATTGTGCATGCTGGCTTACTGTCCCTCCACCATGGCTTACTGGGACACTTGAATAGAACAGAGCAATTGCTAACATTATTACTTACCTGGGTTGTTCCATACCAACTCACCAAGATCTCACAGTTCATATCATGGATTTTCTTTTAAAATATGAATGTGAAGATGTACATTCATTACATTACATTCATGGGGCCTTGCCAAGGAAGTCTGTGTATTGTAAGCCTCATTCATTGCTCATTTTCCACTGGATTGGGTTGAACTTTGAACTGAACATCCAAGAAACACTAAGGATAATTTTATAAATGTGTTCATTTAAATAGTTGTCGCTGAATGTTTTACAGTAGTCAAACTCCAAAACAAAGTACCTTTTTAATATTTTATTTAAGATATTTTGGCTGTACATTTTCCAAAAAGGATTTTTTTTAATATACTTGAAAATATGAGAAATATAATAATAATATTATTATTATTATTATTATTATTATTGCAGATATATAACATTTTTAAAGATTTTGTATTACTCCGTCATAATCTTTCCTCTTAGTGAGTTGGTATTGAATGATCCACTTGTGCTTTTCCTACTATGACAAGTTAAAATGTCTGCTGTGAAAAAAGACTTGTTGCTCGCTTTAACCTGATGAATATCACCTGTTCACTGCATCATCAGCAAAATGTCCCCAAATCACAATGTGAAACTATCTGTTCCGCTTCATTTGTGGACAACTTTCATTCAAGAGTAAAAAGAAAAGCTTCAAGTCCAGTGTCTGCGGGGATATTAGAGGACAAGAAACAATTAGAAAATATTAATACAGCTGCAAGTGATGTCATCAGAGCAACACTGATAGAGAAATAAATATTGTGATAAAAATACTTACTCAAAGTTCAATTCCGGCGACCAAGGCCTTCTTCAGCAGGTGGAACTTGCAACTGCGTCACGTGACACCAGGAGGTCAAAGGACACCCGTCTCTCTGTTGGTGTCGAATGTGACGTCCCATTAGAAGTGAACCTTAAGTTAAGAATGTTTTATCACAGTATAAGTTTTCCTTCAAATTCAAAGAGGAAACGATTCGATGTGGAGTCGGATGCTAAACAATATCTTGGTAAAGCGTTCAGTGAGGTGACGTCGCAGAGATGGTTGAGAGAATATTATTCAGCAGAAGATTTTCTAAAACATGCCAATATTATCACTAATTCTTGCCAAATAAATAATACATTTACAAGCCTATTGTAGAAATACATTTATATTTAGTTATTAATATTTATTTTAGTTGATTTCTACGTCTTATTTAAACTCTAAATTATTTTAGATTAAGGCATTATTATTCTCATTATGATTTTCAAAGTCAAACAAGCCGTTTTATTCTTCCTGTGGAGAAAGACAGGCTATCTGTACGACAGATCCTGACAGTATCACTTGTACGTGCCACTGAAGAACAAATCTGTTCATATGTGTGGTTCCTGCACGAGGCCCATTGTGAGATTTGTTTGTGCTGTGCATGAACAGTCAATCTGGGTATATATCTCTGCAATTAACAAGATATATCGAACTTTCTTTTTCGTCTTAACTTTCAAGGAGTACAAAGTCTCCGCTGGGAGAAAATTGGTCATCAAACCTCCAGTACTTAAACTACATTACTGAACTGTGCAGGATGCTCTGGATTAGTTCAGGTTCTGTCTGTGGTTGTGGATCACTACTGGAGGCCCACTGCTTCTCTGCTTCAGCACTCTGGGCTTGTTTTTGATTTTGAAAGGCCTCACCTCTTTTTATGCCGACTGCAACTAAGTTTTATTTTTGACTGAAATTTTCAGATGAAATGAAATTTTGCTCCCCTCATTTTCTCGAGCTTGGACCTGCCTTGAATGGAATATTATCTCAATCAGGAATATATTTGATTATTGAGAATAGTGAAATTACTATCTTTTAATGTTGGCATCTAAAGACGAAAAAACATTATTTTTTCCAAATTGCAATATAATAAACAATATGATTCCATGCAAGCTGGTCTGTGCAGGATGTGATATGCGTGATGGGGAAAGTTTGCTCTACTGGCAGGACTGCATGCCTGCTTTTTGCCAATAGTTTTGTTATTTGAGTATAACCCTGATTCATTGTTAACTCGCTGGCTGATTTTATTCCTGTGCTGCCGCATGTATTTCCCATAGACTGGTCTTGGTACAGTGCTCTGAATCTGATTGCCAGACATGCTGTAACTGCTGCAATAAAAGTTATAACCGACCTGAGATCCCCATACAAAGGTTTCAGTCTTTTTCATGCAGTACGGCTCTCACAGGAGCCTCCACTCAAGCAAAAAGCTCCTGGCCTTAGTTTTTCCATATAGAATAATACCCAGATGTTATTATGGTAGCTTATTAGATAACAATGTTTTCCCTACAAAGACACTATTTTCATATCACACTAAATGTTGCAGAACCACAACTTGTTGTATTTGTAGTAGTTATACTTTTATTAGGCTTGTCTGCAAATGAGATTCAGAGTTTGTCCAGGTTTTAAGGTGCATCACCTAATCATACACTCCTCCTCTCTTTGCATACCCATTTCCCACAACGCATGCACACACACACACACACACACACACACACACACACACACACACACACACACACACACACACACACACACACACACACACTCTTATACATCCATACAAATGTAGGAGGCAAGTTGCTGTGCTGCGACACATGCCCGGCTTCCTTCCACCCGGAGTGTCTGGAGATGGAGACGCCGGAGGGAGCCTGGTCCTGCAGTGATTGCAGGGCGGGGAAGAAACCTCACTACAAACAAATTGTCTGGGTCAAACTGGGCAACTACAGGTACGCAGGGAGCAATGCTTATAGACTGCTGAGAGTTGTGCATCTGTCAGTTTCTGGTACGTTTACATGGTGTCTCGTGATATTCTGTATTTGTCTTGTCATCGAAAATATCCCATGAAAAGACCAGTTGGAACAAATTGATTTTGGGCTGAGAACCACAGACAGGCGAGGGACGGACTAACATATTGTTGGTATTTTTATAGCATTAAATGTATAAAAATATATACAAAGATATGGAATATCCACTCAGAGTATACATGTAAGAATTCTGCCTTTCCTTTTTATAAAAAGCATAGTAGGAAAAGCTTTTACCTATATTTCTTTATATCAGTAATACTATCTCTTTATTTCTGTTGTTTCATCTTTTTATTTGTATTCATTAGTCTTTTTTACTTCATATTTATTATCACTATTCTATATCTCTATATCCTCCTACATGTACATTTACTCAAATTGAACTGAGGATTCATGTACGCCCCAACATTTCACAAAATAAAACTGTGGGGGGGGAAACTTTAAGGTATTATTTAAGTTCAGTGCTTTGCTTCCTCACACTGAATGAGGATGTGATATTATGGATGCAGGTTTTCAGGAATCACTGAGCACAGCAGTGGTTTCCTGTTGCACACGGGATAGGGTGGTAATGGGACACAAATGATATCAGTTCCATTTAGGAAAAATAATTATGTGCCAAAAAAACACATTTCTATTTTCCAAACATGTCGATCTTATAGGTCGGAGATCTGAGATTTCTTTAGGAGCTAGTGAAAACATTTGTTGTTGCCAGAAACAAATTCAGAAAAATTGTTTTTCACCACACTTTGTGCTGTCCTCACTTTTCAACGTCCCTGTCCCGTTTCAATTGCAGGTGGTGGCCAGCGGAGATCTGCAACCCTCGCTTGGTGCCGTCAAACATTCAGAGCCTTCGCCACGATGTCGGCGACTTCCCTGTCTTCTTCTTTGGCTCCCACGACTACTACTGGATCAACCAGGGCCGCGTCTTCCCCTATGTGGAGAATGACAAGAACTTTGTCACGGGTCAGATCAACATCAACAAAACCTTCAAGAAAGGTGATTTCTTCCTATAAAGTTTCCTCGTTCTTCAAGACAAATTGGTTGTGATTTCATCCATTTTAAAGATGCAGAAAAGGATGAATCTCTGAGATGTATTTGGTGTGTTTCTTTAGCTCTGGAAGAAGCTGCTCGGCGGTTTCAGGAGCTTAAGGCACAGAGGGAGAGCAGGGAGGCTCTAGAGCAGGAACGCAACTCTCGCAAACCTCCACCCTACAAACTCATCAAGGTAATGTCATTTTAACTTCTCACTTTAGACAAATAACCCACAAATTGTATAAATTGATGTTCTATTCAATAAGTCTTCAGTGTTTTGACTGATTGTGTGGGTGTTTTCTTTTATTAGTCCAACAAACCAGTGGGGAAAGTGCAGGTGCATGTAGCTGACTTGTCGGAAATCCCACGATGCAACTGCAAACCAGCAGATGAGCATCCTTGCAGCCTTCAATCTCAGTGTCTCAACCGCATGCTGCAGTACGAGTGTCATCCGCAGGTCTGCATGCATATTTGTTCTTTAGTTCATTTTTTTTAACAATAAAACCAGACAAGAGAAATCGCACCTCCCAACTTCTTATCTTTGTTTATGTTGTTGTTGTTGTTGTTGTTTAGGTGTGTTCTGCAGGAGAAAGTTGTGAGAACCAGTGTTTCTCCAAGCGGCTGTATGCAGAGACAGAAGTGATGAAGACGGACGGCCGTGGCTGGGGCCTCATGACCAACCAGGCTCTCAGGAAGGTCGGTGTTGAGTTCAATCCTTTCAGCCAAAACGGCATCAACGTGTCTTTATAATGGCCTGACTATCAAGCTTTTAGTCTTAACCGGCTTCCTATAATATAATCAGATATACAAAACAAACCTTTAAAAGTCAAATTTAATATCGGAAACAATGCAGACTATCTGTCAAATTGAATTCTGAATGTTCACAATGATCATTTGCCCTGCTGAGCCAGCTCTGCACTTTGTTTACAGCAAAATAATCCTGGAGTTTACAATTTCAGGAAATGCAGATTGGTCAACATGCTTTAGGGTCTTTTGTATTGGAAAACACTATGAAGGTTTGCCTATATTGAAATTCAAAAACACCTAAGAGACAGTTGGACAACTGACAAATTCCAAGATCTCCAATATGTCGGTCACAAAAAACATATTTTGTAATGGAGGATTAATAGGGCAGTTTCAGTTTCAGATTTGAGCTTGTGTGAAAGATGTTCATCCACTCTCACTAATTATAAGTCATTTTAAATGAGGGTGTGTGTAAAAAGTGACGTTTATTGTTTCCTCCAGGGGGACTTTGTGACCGAGTACGTGGGAGAGGTAATCGACTCAGAGGAGTGCCAGCAGCGAATCAAACGCGCCCATGAAAATCATGTGGCTAACTTCTACATGCTCACCCTCACCAAGGTAACATCAGGGACGCTGATGAACATTGATCAGAGGAGAGACTTGTACCAAGCATTTCTTAAACCCTGCTCTCTTAATGTCTGTCATTCTTCGTAGGATCGTGTGATAGACGCCGGCCCTAAAGGAAACTCGTCTCGGTTTATGAATCACAGCTGCAGCCCAAACTGTGAAACACAGAAGTGGACGGTAAACGGAGACGTTCGCATCGGACTCTTCACCCTCTGTGATATTGAGGCTGGTGAGTTCACCTAGAAACATAACACGCGTATATAAACTTGTTTTGAATTTTCAATCCGTTTGGATTTTGTTTTTGAAGGACATTGTTTTTATTTAACAATGTGTTACAGTGTTTTGGTCACGGTAATAACTCTTTAGACGTTTCGTGCACTCGACGCGACCATGATGATGCATTTAATGTGAATCTTGTCTCTGGTGTTTCCGCAGACACAGAGCTGACGTTCAACTACAACCTGCACTGTGTGGGCAACAGGAGATCGTCTTGTCACTGTGGATCAGACAACTGCTCTGGATTCCTGGGTGTGCAGCCAACGGTGAGCACGTCAACCTCTCGCCATCAGCGATCCAGTTCTACAGCATTCTTGACTTTAGAAGCTAGTGTCTGATACCATTTTGTCTTTTTTTCATTTTCTTTCAGAGTGCTGTGGTCATGGAGAAAGAGGAGAAGGCCAGGAACGCCAAGCTGAAGCCAAAGAAGCGGAAGCTGCGGCTGGAGGGCAAACACACGCACGAATACTTCTGTTTTTGCTGCGGAGAGGGAGGCGAGCTGGTGATGTGTGACAGAAAGGACTGTCCAAAAGCGTACCATCTGCTGTGTCTCAACCTCACCAAGCCGCCATACGGTAATGACACAATAAGCTTGTATTTCTGTGTGTGAACCGTTCAAATTTGTAGGTGAACAATGTAAAAATTGTGCCGATTACAGATAATTTTCATGCTCATTTCAGCAGCATAACGTACCTGCTGTGATGCTACAGACGTATACAAAAATATATACTAATTACTACAACCTAACAACTTCTTTCAATAATAGGTCAATTCCTAAAACAATGTGCATCCAAACTTTTTTGTTTGTGACACCTCAAATCAGGCGCTGTCTACTTGCAATGGCTTGTGACCGCTTTAAACTAAATAATGTATAATTGTCCTTCGTTGCAAAACTTCTCGTCCACTCTAATGCTCAAATCTCAGCCTTTTATCCATCCCCTGCTCCAACTGCAAAACAAAAGGTGATCGCGCCTTCTCTCTGTTAGCCCCGACTCTCTGGGATCTTCCCCAATCTGTCAGACTTTGTGTTTTACCATCTTCATCATCAAGCCTTTTTATAGATCTCCACCCCTGTCGCATATTTTTTGTTTGTTCTAGTTTGTTCGGTCTCTCATTGTCAATTAAATGTTTTACTTAAACCTGTTGATCATCTCACGACCCCTAAGATTGATCTTTTAGTGGGGTCTAGACCCACAGGTTTGAAACGATATTGATCTCCATGTCTGTCTGCAGGACGTTGGGAATGTCCTTGGCATGACTGCAGCGTTTGCGGAGCCCCCGCCTCGTCTCTCTGTGACTTCTGCCCTCGCTCGTTCTGCCGTGAGCACGAGGCTGGGGCGCTCACCTCTTCTTCCCTTGAAGGCCGCCCCTGTTGTTCCAGTCACAACCCCGTCAGTCCCCTGGGCTCCAACTCCAGTTTGACCCAGTCGCGCCACTCTGCTCTGAGTCCCATCAGCGTCAAAGAGGAGCCAGAGCCGGAGCCGGACCAGCCGGCTTCAGAGTAAAACAGCAGCTCTCTCAATACCTCAGTCCCCGTAGAGTGCGCTCCTGGGCTCCGATCCACCTCTGATCTGAAGCAGTGCACGACCAAAGGGAATACAGTGCTTTTTGACCAGTGTGATGGCCGAGCCGAGAAACACCGACGAACAGCTCGACGCTGTTTGAGTCGAGCGCAGAGCAACTGGAGTGACCAGGCATCATTGTGCGCCTTTTTCCCCTCCTCTCTTGCCATAAAACCACCGACACTCTCTACAGCTCGCCTGCGCCCATCGGAGGGCCACCACCTCATTATGGTTCTTTTTGTTTTTGTTTTTACAGCTGTGGAATCTTTTTTGTGTTGTCACGTCGTCAGATAACGGCACTTTGCAGAACTCAACGAGCGAGGTGGAGGGAGAGGTAGAGAGAAGAGGAGGAGATGTGCTGCTGCTTGTTTACCTGCTGTAAGTCGTGGTCGGCGTCTCACACACAGGATGGCTGTACGGAGACGGGCCAGCCTTTCTCCTCCTCCTCCACAGCCAATCATCACTCCAGACGTCATCATATTTACTTCTTCTTCTTCTTCTTCTTCTTCTTCTTCTTCTTCTTCTGCTTCTTCTTCTGCTTCTTCTTCTTCTTCTTCTTCTGCTTCTTCTTCTGCTTCTGCTTCTTCTTCTTCTTCTTCTTCTTCTGAAAGGGGAGAAATGACCAATTTTGTGCAATTCTTTTCAAATACACTACATTCCAACCTTCCTTAGACATGATTTTAATATACTTATGGGTATAGATGAATATAATTATATACAGTATCTATGTTTGTTAATGTTTACAGACAGATTCTCTCACTTCATCTCGGTGAGTGGTTGTATTATGTTTGTTTGTTTAGGTGTTAAGCATTACGCAGACCTCCTTGTGAAAATAGTCCTATTAAGGTGAAATATAATGGTATATAGTGTAATGGTATGACATTACAGAAGTACTTGTGATTTTCATATTGCCAATCTCACTCGCCATTGTGTACATAATTGGCTCATAATATTGTAAAGTACGTAAAGATCAGGAGGGACGGAGCCTCGCCTCTCTGGTTGTTCCTGGAAGAAGGAAACGCTTTTTTAAACAACAAGACAGATCCTTTTTTATTTTCTTTTTTCGATAAAGTTCCCACATTTCCTCCGAGCAGTTACTGTCATTTGTATTGTAAATGGAGGGGATCAGCTTGTGATCACTGGTGCTGTCTTAAAGTATTGTTAATCAGCCTTAAGTTTGATTCTGGCTGTTGTAACTACTGCCCAGAATGCAGTCCATTTCAGTAACGTCGTGTACTGTGACCGCTTTGATGCTTGTTTTTTGTTTTGCCAAACTTTTTCTGAAAAGCACTTTTACACGGCTTGTCGCTACACAATTTAGCTAGGTTATACATATACAGAAATGTATATTAAAAGAACATAAGACAAGTGTTTCAAAATGGATACCTCTTCTTCTTGTAGTAACGTCGGAATTAAAACTGTGTTGTAACTTTTTCCTCTCGGTCAGAAACGTGGTGAGTTGCTGGCCGTGTTTTTTATTTTTGTTTTCGAGGAAAGTGGTCTAAATGCTGCTGGTTTCTTTTGGCACAAGTAGGAATGACTGCCAGCCCGGCTTCGTACAGAAAAGTCCACAGTGTCCTCGAGAGGCACTTTTTAATTTTCCACCTGGAGAACATCCTCAAGGCTGGGCTTTATCTAAAGACGTAATGGTATAACAACAGTCCAGTCCAGTATGATGTACAAATACAAACTTCTGTACAGTGTTTTTAAATCTCTCATCTGTCAAATCCAAATTTTTTGTATTTATTGCACCACATTTTATACCTTTTCTTTTTCAAACACTAGTGCAGTAATTTGTCTCCCTCTCCACCACGGTGTAAGTGAAATAGACTATTTAAAAAAACATGGGGAGTTTTACATAATATATCTGTATTTAGTCATTGCATATGTTTTGTTGTTATTTTACATTTGGTGTAATGATTCCACACTTTGGTAACAGCCGCTGCTGATTGACCTGTATCGTGACTCACTGTAATTGGTGTTAAAGCAGTGTGAAGCAGTTCAATATAGGAATGTAAAGTTTCAGTTTCAGAAGAGTGTTTGTGTGTTGTTTTTTTTTTTTTAAAGCCTGGACTGAAGGAAGTGTATCTGTAAACTGTATCGCAGCCTTTTGCTTGTGATTCTGTTTGTGTTTTCTGCCCCTACATTTTTTTGATTTTGTTTTAAGTCTCCTGTCGTGGTCGGTGTTAACAGTCAAGCCACAGGGAGAAACCGTGCCAATGTTTCCAAATGATTTCAGTTCATTTAGAGTCTCTTTGAATGCAGAGAGTAAATACACTCAGTCTCCAGTTAAGTAGGTATACAGAGCTAAAGCTAATGCAGTCTTACACAACAGTAAATGCAATAAGTTATTAATAATAATAATATTTTCTTTTTTTAGACATATGTTGATTTAATTATATGGTTATTTTGGAGGCTTTTGAATTGCATTGTGTTTTACTGATGGGTGTTTCTGATATTTATTCTACTCTCATTGATACAAACATGGTGGATAAGATATAAGAGAGGCTTCCCTTTTTATAATGCAATACAATTCAACCGCACCACAAACTGCATCCAACAAAATGATCATACAGTTGAATCAACGCCTCTATAAAATAGTTTTAACAAAAACTGATTATAACCTTCATGAAGGTAAGATCTATTGCATTAGTTGTTGTGTTGGACTCAATTTGTTTTAGCTCTATGTAATTAATAAACTGAGTGTAAATTGTGAGGGAAAAAAGGGTAAATGGAGCAGCCATTGAATGCAGAAAAGGGAGAAAATTCCAGACATGATTTAAGATTTAAAAATGTTTTTAAAAAAAAGACTTCTAGTCTCAAACTACACATCATTCTGCACAGTTAAGGTCAAACAATTAAGTAAAGTAACATAAGCCAAAACACATGTTTGAGTGGAGGAACACTTCAATATGCTAAGTATATGCACATAATACATAACGAATGCATGAAGCAGACACTTGATCGGATAAAGAACGCAGAAAAAAGCTTTGACTTATTTTTCTGCATCATTTATCATCATGTTCAATGTTGTCACTCTTCTGCACTCATCAGCTGCTCTTCTTTTGTCTTTCTCTTATTACTGACCCTTTTTAGGAAGCCTTTTTTTGTGGATTCTTGAAAAAAGACAACATTTTATTTTAGATTTCTTTATCTTTACAAATTTGCCAAACTCAGAGATGCATTTTTGTTCAGTATCAGGTTGGTGCATCATTAGGGTCACTTCACTTACAAACTCAAAATGGTCTGCGTGTCTAAACTTGAATATTTTTTTTATTTATTGATGCATTTCTTCTTACACAGCATTCATGCATGTGTGATTATCAGACCACATGCATCCTAGATTTGTGTTTTTGACTTCAGAGAAAACGTGTGACTGATGAGTTGTGATTATATCACTGGTCTTAAAGTTCTTTAACTCTTTTTTTTTAAGGTGACTGAAATGCATGCTTCCAACATCAGACACTGGTTTAATCAACTTCAGTCTTTAAATGCCTGATTTTAATGCCAATGTTTTGTTTTTGTTTTCCTTTGTGTGTTTTCTACCATGTTGCACAGATCGTGCAACAGCCTTTATTTTTTTGCACCTGCAGATCGCATGATCATGAATTACTTTGTGCCAGTTTGTCCTCTTCTGTCCCTCTCAGCTGATGCAGCAGCAGTATTACGTATGCATCATTTAAGTGTCCCAGCGTGCATCATTTCATTCACTTAAAATACTCTCTGATGTATGTTTTGTTGGTTTATTCTCATTGTAGTGCCCACATTAGTTTTTTAAAGAGATAGCATGTTTGTTCTCATTTAAGTGACCCTTAAATATGACTGAGGAGGAAGTGTCCAGGATTATAATTTTTTATATACACTTAAATTTAGGATGCCCTCCCCCATTGTATGTCAAAGGGTATGTTTCAGTTCACTGTGACGTCTTTTGTTTTTTGTGCAATGTTGCCGACTAACTCTTTTAATTGACATGCTGTCATAGGAGAAATAGTGTTTGAATAAATAAATGAAATCAC
This sequence comes from Cottoperca gobio, assembly GCF_900634415.1. NCBI lineage: Eukaryota > Metazoa > Chordata > Actinopteri > Perciformes > Bovichtidae > Cottoperca > Cottoperca gobio. The sequence continues at coordinate 17,234,793 of NC_041363.1, forward strand.
CTTCGTAAGCACTCATCTCTTTTTACTCATAGTAAAATTACTTACAGTAACTCTAACTGGGGTCATATCTATCTCTCTTGGTGTTGCTTCAATTAAAACGTGGATGAACACAAAATACCATGTTGATTACTGTTCGACCTGTGTTACTGCATACTGCATATTGTTGAAGACCTTGTAAATAGTTTGCATTGAACTTGCATAGAATCATGTTACTGTGGCGTGCTCTTTTTGCCTGTACAATTCTGCTTCTAAATGTGTGTGACTGTTGAGACGACACTCTTTTTGTACATGACTGTCTTTTTATTTGAGAATATTGATTCTGTCCTTTTTCATTCTAAAGTTGAGTTTGAAGAGTTCAGACATGCCTGAAGTTTGACTTTAATAAAGCTGTACTCTGTCTCAGTGAAACACTCTCACTGTATGGGATTTATTTAAACTATTTTGAAATAAAATTGAAACTTAATGAAAAAAACATGAAGTTAAATGTAAATAAAGTAGAAATAAGACATTTCATCATTAATATGTGTGTAAATGTTGAGGGATTTACCTAAATAGAGTACTACCTCAGGTAAAGGTACATTTGTATTAATTTATACTGTGAAGTGTCAGGACATTCACATATGCATGATAATCAGAAATAAATAACTTAAAACTTCAACACATTGTGGAAATAGAGGAATAAGCAAAAGTTTAATTGATTTGATGGGAAAATAAAAAATCATTCACTCTAGAGCAGGGGTGTCAAACTCAAATACAGACTGGGCCAAAATTTAAAACTGAACAAAGCCGTGGGCCAAGGTTGAACAAATTAACCTTTTAATAGGGACCCAAACAAGTTTTGCATTGAATATTGAACAAGCAAGGCTTATATAACTTTATAGTGACATGCAAAATCGAGTTTCAAATAATAATAATAATAATAATTAAAAAATATCAATGGCATATCAAATAAAATTTAAATAAAAATTGAATGCCTCTTTTCTATTTGCAACCTTCTGAGGTAAATATCAAAATAAACTTTTTCCACAGCCTAATACATTTGAAAATAAAATAACAATAATGAATGAATCAAACATTCAAGCCTTGAAGTAGCAAGAGAAAGTGCATGAATAAAACGTTAATTGTTGCTCAGTTTGCTACACTGATTTGCTTTAACACTAAATATGGAAC